>NW_010232745.1:0-67196 GCF_000690775.1 Eurypyga helias | reverse complement strand
CTGCTGCCCCCTTCCCAGCTGCACATATCTACAGAACAGCACTGTGCATTGCAGTCTGGATGCCAGTACTCAGCCCCGTGGTACTTCTGATGTGTTGGAAAGCTTGCAGGAATGTGAGCTGCAACCCATGCTGTAAAATGAGATGGTTATCCTCAAATAATGTAAAATCTATGTCCATGTAATTAATACAGGAAAAGAGCGAGGAGTGATGTAATTGGGATTGGGGCACTAAACCCAAGTATTTGCCTGAGCTGTCACTGAACATGAAGGAGGCTCATTGCCTGTGGGGAAGAAAAGTCTCAGAAAGCCAGTAACTGGGAAGTCAGGGAACCTAAGTTATTTCAAACTCACAGATCCAGTCTGTGAATTCAGTGGTCTTTGAATTTGATTGTTGGCTCCCAAGGATTTACCATTTATTAGCTTTCCTCTTAAAACCTTAAGTCAAAGTGTGCTCGAAGGTCTTATACATAAAGTAAGGCAGAGCTCCAAGTCCTGCTCTTAGAGAGGAGGTAATGAATGTGAAGAGTGCCGTCACAGAAGGGATGGTGGCCCATGTGCTGCCAGACTGGAGCAGGGGCACTGCTGAGGAAAGAGAGTGGCACAAGATGACCAGTAAGCCCGGAGCATCAGGAATAAGGTGTTACACACCAACCTGCTGTGCTGCCCGTCCCCTCTCTGAAGGAACTAGGAGGGACTGAGCATTACCTGCGGCAAAAACGATGGAAGCTGACATTGTGAAGGTGGTAAGAGAAGTTTCTGGCTGCCACAGGCTGCAGATGGGTCTCTGCTCCCCCGTGACCCTCCATGGCTGCAGGGCACAGCTGGATTCACTGCAGTCTGCACCACAGGCTGCTGGGGAATCTCTGCTCTGGCGCCTGGAGCGCTTCCTCCCCCTCCTTCCCATGGACCTGGGTGTCTGCAGGCTTGTTTCACTCACACTTTTCACCCTCCTCTCACACGCAGCTGCTGCACAGTGGTTTTTACTCTTTCTCAAACATGCTGTCACAGGGGCGTCACACGTGGTGTGGGTGGGCTCAGCTTTGGGCAGCAGTGAGTCCATCTTGGGCTGTAACTGGCTCTGTCTCACATGGGGGCCGCTCCTGGGCTTTGCTCACAGAAGCCATTCCTGTGGCTCTCTCGCTTCCAAAACAGTGCCACATTAGGCCAAATATAACTAGATACGGGGCAACCACAAGTCATCTCATTAAGAGCAAACTGCGTCCAGTGTTTTCATAGCAAAACAGTTGCTTGCGACTTGCTTGCTTTGGGCTAGAAATTGCTCTGGTGCATTCAGAGAAGGTTCCCTCCCTTCTTCTATAGAAGAATCATCTAAATACAAGGTAGGGTTATATCTGTCTGGAAGTGCCAATAACTAGCCACTGCTGGGGCAGGATACCACACTCGGTGCAGTGCTGCTCCGTCAGAGCTGCACATCTGTACTCTGTGCCTGGTGCTGACGGAAGGGGTGGCAGACTCAAATACAGAATACATTAAGGAGTAACAACTTCTGCTTCGTATATTCTTTATCCATAGCAAACGCCCTAGGACACGGATCTTTTTTTGTCCATGTCCATTCACAAGGCAGAGAGAGGATGTAACTCTAGAGAAACAGCCATCAAGGAGCCTAAGCAGCAACAACGAGAAAGCGATTCCCTGTCCAATTCCCCTTTATCCGTGCAGTTGTTGTTTGCAATCAGGCTGTCTGGCTGTGGCATGCTGAGTGGCAGGGAGATGGGGACAGGAGATGAATGAACCCATTACAAATGGACAGCATTTTCTCTTTTGCCATGTACATTTAGCAGTAAGTTGCTTCTCCCAAAGTTGAGTCAGCTTGTTCTTTACTTGCAGTTTATTTACATGCCCCCTCAAGTATTCTGGTATTTATTTCGTCTCTTGCTGTCCCTTACTGTTCTCATGACAAAATTCAGGAGCTGGAAACATTTAAGATAGATGTGCCATCAAAAGTAGATAGAGTTTAGCTGACACAAAGAAGTTTCTGATTCTGACTTTGGTTTGTGTCATGGCTTGTGCTGCTTCCCACAGGTAGTATCACTTTTGTAATTCTCTCTCTCTTAGGGCTTTACTGAATCTGTTCTGTAAAATTTTGGACTTTACTACTCCCCAAAATTAAAATGCTCTCAGTGTTGTCATTTTGTAGAAAGGCCGAGCTCTTAATGTAAAAATGTTCTGATTCTCCGTTCATCGGCAAGTTTTCTGCATTGTGGGGTCCATACAGGGACATGGTGAACAAATAGTTTTGATACCCTGGCTGGGGAAATTGGGTACAGTGCAAAACACACGACTGATTCACTGACAGTTTTCACTTAAATTACTGCTTTATGAAGAGTGGTTTTCTCCTTCAACTGTTTCTTACTTTCTTCCTGTATCTTATTTTCTTGACCAGAAGTAAGATTCAAATACAGGCAGCTCTACCTTCTTTCTATGGGGGCTTTTAAAGGAAATAACAGATCATGGGAAATTATATTCTTCCTCATCTCTACTCTTCAGAACAGCTTTAGATTGCCTCATTACAAGTCCTATTTTCTTTGAGAAATTCCTTAGAAGCTTTGTTTTCCATTTTATACCTCTGCAGTGTGGAGGTTACCTTTCTACTTTCTGGATTTTTGTGTTTTTAACAAAAAACATTAATAGGGCTGATATTTTAGAATGCACAGACTTAGGAAATGCATTGGGGAGGTTACTCTAAATGTAGGAGGTTGTCTAAAATGTGTGTCGTTCTGACACTTTTTCCTTCTCATGTTGTCATGGAGTAATTTTTTGTCCCTTTACTGCAAATTCTGCCAGATTTTGCAACACATCTTAAAGGCTAAAGGTCTTGATCCCTCAGACCAGTGCCTGTGAAAATATTTACGTAGGAAAGTGTTATAACCACAGCTCCAACAGCAGAACCTGTGGTCCTCTAAGACACTGAAAAGGAACTGTTGCTGCCATATCAAATACATGCTGCTGCTGCTCACTGTTTCGTCTGTTGGGTATCTGTTTATCTTATTAAAGGAAATAAAACAAACAGTCCTTAAAGCCATTACACTCTGGCAAACCACCAGGAAAGATAACCCGCTGAACAAGCTGGCCTCAAAGCTGCGTATTACAGGCATAAATCCCGGGGTGTTCCTGTCAGCCCTTCATGCCACGTGTAGGTAGAAAGGAAGAAGCCACGTTCTCTGTCTGCTATGGGCCTGTGTGGATGCACTCAAGGTTTGTACCAGGCCCTCCTTGTTTGGAGTTTGGAAGTGTCTTGTATGGTGAACACATTTGACATGATGTAATGGGTGTATAGCTCGTTGTGTGATGAGAAATGCCTCAACTTTGATGATGACATACTCACCCCAAGCTGTGAAGTGAGTTGACAGAGGGCAGCACAGAATCTCTAAGTCCCTTAGGAAGAGGAGGCAGAACAGTTCCAACAATGAATCCCTGTCCATTTTTGAGAACCTTGCAGGGAAAAGAGTATGGTATCATATGTTTGATAAGGGTGGTATGAATCGTTTAGTAAGGCTCGTTCCACTTGACTGTGAATGGGACACACTGACATGGATTAACTAGAAAATGTAAAGACCAGGTAAGGAGGAATGGCAGAATAGGGGCTTTACCTGTTTCATGTTTTTAGGCTGAAACACATCACAGGATTTGCCACTGGCAGTGAGATTTGTGCATTACAGTGCATCTTCCAGTCCTGATGGTGGAGAAAGAAGGGGTTGTAAGTGTGTTGCATATGCAATTTGCAATCCTTAACTGTTCCATGAGCGGCTTGTCATCTGAACAATCTTAAATGATCCATGATCACATTTTCCACTGCTATTTCCAACAAATAGTGTATCCTGTAAATCCTGTAATATAGGTAATCTTGGGATAGAGGTAATGGGAATGTATTTTTCCCAGTATGAACCATACTGCAGTTCTTTAGATTCTTTCATGTGTCAAATCACATCTGTACCTTGCCTCAATATGACTGTGTTCAACTGTTGTGTTTATACATCCTTCATCTCGACTGTCAGTCTTCTATAGACAGGACTTGTTAAGCTTGCCTTGAAATTGGCTCTGTACAGGAGAGCTGTGGTGTCTAAGTGATCATTTGAGTCATTGCATTTGCCTTCTGTATTACACTAGTCTATAGTTAATTCCACTGAATAGGTTGTAGCAATGTTCTGAAAGATGTTTTTTAAGAATGAATGCAAGAATCCCAGGACTGCCAATTGATTCCTCATTGTATGCAGCTACTAAGCATTTTTCCTGCTATACATATAAGAAAATAATGCCTTTAGATTTATTTCACAACTACGTGTGAGATGCATATTCTGTTATTATCCACATAAACTATTTTTCATTGAAAAATCTTGTATGTGATCACCACTGAGTTTAATGTCCAGGCACTTTTAACTGAACAATGAAGAACAAATAAATCTGATTAAGTGATATCACAATGGGACATCTTTCTTTCTCTCAATTCCAATGAATCTGAAAACAAGACAGTCTGCTCAGAGACAAGTAAGCTGGTAGAGCTGCTGCCGCCCTACCTTAGCTCAGTTGCAGGAGCTTGTTGTCCTGAGAAGGTACTAGATGTATAGATTTTCATCATTGGGTCTTTGATGTCTGGTTATTATGGCTCATTTAGAAAATGTTGATTTATGGGCTTAGAATTTAAAATCTGTATTGTGAGTTCTGAGGATAGGAATTGGGTACAGTTCAGTGGTAAATTAATGTAGCCAAGTAATTAATTGTACCACATCATATTAAAAATACATTCAATTTAGAAAAATAAATTAGATTTCATAGTTTTTAAAATCTCACCTTCCATGTGTCTGTGCTCCTTTCACGTGGCTACTTCAGTTCTCTTGAAGGAATGCACTGACTGAAGAGCCAGATACTGCTATAACTAAATGTGTGAGGAGGCATTGAACTTAATGAACCAAAGAGATGAAGGGGTTTGTAACATACAATTCAAGTAAAAGGCACTTAAAAGATACTTGAAAAGGCCACATGGGTCAAGTTAGCTAATTGTGGATATTAACTTGTGGATTGTATTCTGGCCAAATAATATAGGCACAGTCTTGGATACCTGTGGGAGCGTGCCATGGGAATGCTGTGTGCGCCGCTTTCTTCATGGTCTCTTGCCTTGCCTGCTGTCTTTGCACAATTAAAGCTTCCTGAAGGCCTTTGCTTGCCTTACGTTGGTAAGAAACTGCACCACAGTCTAGTTTTAGTTCTTCAGATTTTTTTTGTTTCCTTGTGTTGAATAATGCAAAGAAATGGCTTTTTTGTTGGTGGTTTGTTTTTTTTGGGGGAGGGGGTGGGAGGCAGGCAGTAATCCTCATGTTTTCAGAAAGCTGGAGACCCACTCTTAGTTCCTTTTGGAACGTGTTACAGGTACATCTTTAAAAGTCCAGATCTTTAAAAACCGAAAGCCTTGCTTATGTCTGCAGTGAAAACAGTGAAAATGATAGTGGTAATGCTGATGAACACGTACACAAAACCAGTATGAAAATGCTGGCTTTCTACCAAAGAAAATCTTTAGCATACTGTAAGCATAAAATTGATAGTGTGTTTGTGGAACCACCAGCAACTAGATAGAACTGATTTGAACCCTCTCTGGCTCCACTATCTGCAATATTCTCTCCGGAGCTGTTGCAGACTGCTGATGTGTACTTTTGTTTGAAAATCTGGAAATTTCTAACAAATTCTAGTTCCAGCAGTTGTATATTGTCAGTGGTAGTAACCGAATGAGCAACTTATTCATCAGTCCAGCCGTCACAAGGTGATCCTTGAAAATCCATCAGTTCTCCTGGGACCCATGGGAGTCTTCCAAGCAGAAACTTGAACAGGCCAAAGTCTGCTTTCCTGACTTTTTCCTGCCTCTCAGAATCATGAACTACAGTTAGTCTTACAGCTCTTATAAATGCATTGTGCTGGATTTCCCAAGAAAAGAAACGCTTCTCTCTGTAGCAGGGGTGACAGAAGACATGGCATGCTGACCTTCCAGTTATTCTAGTTCACACTCTGGAATATCGGGCGTTACCAGTCATTTCAGCTCATAAAATGGTAGAGGCATCAGTGTCTTATTTTTTTCCTGCTCTTATTTGTGGTGGTAATGTTTCATAAAGAAGGACCCGAAGTTCTTGTGGTTAAATTTAATAACTATCTGTAAAAGTCGTTTTGGTATTGAAATCCTTTGCTGTGGAGCAGAGCTTATTTGTAGCCTCCTCTGAGTCCTTGTTCCCATTATAAAACATCGGGCAATGTTCCATTGTAAAGGCACCTTATTTGGGAGGTGGTATGAAATGTTAATACTGTGTTTTCTGCGGGGTAACAAGATTGTCTAAATAGCAAGCAATGGCCTGTAAGGACTAGAATCCAAAACTGGAGCCACAGGCAGTTAGGAGCTGTAAGTTAAAATTGCAAGAGATTGTTTAATGGATTGGCAGCTAACGCAATACTTGAAATTCATTTGGCATTTACATGCACGGTAAATTCCAAATGAGCTCCTAAGAACCCTATAAAAAGAAAAAAAGTGTGCGTGTGGGAGCTGCTGGTTTCTCCCTATAACGTATAGTCTCTTAGTTATAGCTTATGGTTTGCGTTTGTATCATTGGGAGGTTTTTTAGTGTATATAAAGAGGTGATTTACATTGTTAGATAAAGTTCAGGCATTTCCAACAGTGGCAGAGTACGTGGATCACTGTTATCCTTGCAACTGAAGCTTCCGCATTCTGCCTGAATTCATCTCAGTTTTACTGTCCGTGTTTCAGGGCAGCTTGCTTTTACGTGATGCATATTGTTAGATCCCAAAGAAAATATAGCCATGGATTTTATTAACAATGAAGTGAATGCCTGCCAGTTGCAGGGCGGATCCCGTTCAAGTGGCACTTTGTGACACATGTGTGAGGAGCCACTCTAAATCATTGGGTGGATTCACTGTATTCCATATTTTACTCAACTTCCAATAAGAGTTACACAAGGAAGTTAAAGTGCAGCTGTCAAGATCAGCAGCAGAGCTGAGGGCATACATAAAAATTTTAGAGCCAACACCTTCTTTTGGAAAACTTCTGAAATGTATTTTGCTAGAGGAAAGCAGCAGATTTGTTTCTACTGTTTGTTTTTCTTTTCACACTTTTAATAATCAGGAACACTTGTAATCAGGCTGATTCTAGAGGGTTTTGTTACAGTTTTGGGACTGGTTCTACATCTGTTCCATTAGTCCCAGTGTACCCTTTTCTGGTTACTTCAACTCTCCTGGAAGTGAGATTCTGTAATGCTTTGCTTGGGGTGTGTAATACCAGTACATGAACCAACCACAGTTGCTGAAAGGGTCCAGATGGGTTTAGCTCCATTCTTTCCTTCTATGAAATTATTGCACACTTCTTAAAATCAGGGTTTATGTAGAAAGGGTCCAGATGGGTTTAGCTCCGTTCTTTCCATTGCACACTTCTTAAAATCAGGGTTTATGTAATCTTATCACAAACCATCTACAGACACATCTATTTAAACCCCTTTTATTTTATCTCTGTGCCCCAGCGAGGCCAGCTTTGGATGTCATCAGGGTGTGCCTGTCAGTTCGACTAGCTCCCCAGCAATTTCTTTTGTCTCCAGTCACTTTTTAGCCAGTTGGCATTAGTTGTTTTGACTGCAAGCTGCTGGCTTTGCTTTTCCCTGGATTTGTTAGGGAGTTGAGCCAGCCCCTCGGAGGCAGGCTTCACTCCGCTGCCTTGCAACAACTGTGTTTGTAGAGTAGCATCCTTTCTTAACTCTCCTCATCTCCTTTTTCCCAGTGCCCCGGGGTCTATCAAATAGTCACGTTGTGGTGAAAGGCATAGGCAGCCACGCAGTGGTTTCTTTTCCCTTGCCCCCACTTTTTGCTCCTGGTCGCTGGAGAGTATTTGTCAGCCATCTGTTAATGGAATCGGGACGCTTGAAATTTCTCTGTACTCAGGTCTATAAGCCTCTCATTGTTTAAAAAATTCTAGAAAGCATAAAGTATTTCGACCTAGCAGATAATGTTTTTCCTCTCCCTCCGGACTGTTTATAGCCACCTGTTCAATAGACTAAATTCATCAAGTCATTTTTAATCATGTTCATTGGACTGTGGAGCTGTGCCAGGGTCCTACTAAGCAACAAATGGGTTCAGAGCAGGCACAGTGCAGATTCTGTTAGAAAATAGTTCCCTCTGGTGCTGGTTCTTATCAGCTTGCCTGTGAAGGATAAGAAATCATCAACATTTCAGATTACTGGGGAACAAAAGAGCAGAAACTTGGCTTATTTGCATCACAGTGGTAACTCCATTTATTTTGGATTTGTACCAGCATAAACTACAGAAGAATTAGGCACAAAGCCAAATAATCTTTGTATTTCTTAAATAATTAAGCAAATCTACAAGGAGCTCAGCTGGTGAATGGTTAACAAATGATAGCGAAATGACCAGAAGCTATCCTTTAAAGCCAGGTATTATACCATAATCTGCATCTGCCTATCTTTGACTCAGGAGATGTTCTCCTGTTTTTAAGGATACCTTTGAAAGAGGAACTCTGAGTGAAGCAAAACAAATTTGATTTAGACAGCCTTACAAAACAGTAGACTTCCCTGGTGGAAGTATTTTGGATAAGATTTGACTTAGAATATTCTTCTCTGGCTCTTCTGAATGTTGTGATTATGTCTAACACAACTCACTTCTAGTAGGTTTTATCTGGGCTCCAAGGAGGAAATGTAGATTTCCAAGCTTGAGCAATAAATGTTTTTTTGTGGCACTGAAGAAAGATCTCATCAGGTATTAAGTGGGGTTTATTTGGACAGTGTAGTTTTCTGCTTATGAAGACAGAAAATAAATAGAAAACAAAATGAGATGGGATACTTTACTATGCATAGTCAGGTCCTTTTGGACAATTGCGCAAGACTCTTCTGGTTGCTTCGTGTTGCTGTTCTTCCTTCCTGTTTCTGTGGAACACTGCCATACCATTTCATGTTGAGATGTGTTAGAAGTTGTGTGTTTCACCAGGTACCTGACAGGAAATACTGACAGTATGAAAGATGAATTTTGACCCCATGCTTAATAATTATGTAGCAATACAATTCCTAACTGTTTTAGCACAGACATTCAGGTTGAAATATATGACAGCTTATATAGTGACTTCTCTGCTTAAAATTTTCCATTGACCTGCATCAACAGGAATTCCAAATTTACAAAATAATGGGAAAAACTCCTTATCCTTCTTAACTCCATTTTATGTATGTAGCAAATGCTCAGTTAATCACCTTATGATATTTTGCTTCAATCTGAAAGACACAGCTCTAGAGTTCAAAACTTAGATTTCCGAACTCTGTGGCATTTCCTTACAGAACTTGTTTATCCATCAACACTTCAAATCATGGCATAATGGAATAATAGCCTTCCAGTACCTGAAGGGGCTACAAGGAAGCTGGGGGGGACTTTTTACAAGGGCCTGTAGTGACAGGACACGGGGGCACGGGGTTAAACTGAAAGTGGGGAGATCTTAGATCTAAAGAAGTTCTTCCTGGAGAGGGTGGTGAGGCACTGGGACAGGTTGCCCAGAGAAGCTGTGGATGCCCCATCCCTGGAAGTGTCCAAGGCCAGGCTGAATGAGGCTTGGAGCAACCTGGTCTAGTGGAAGGTGGCCCTGCCCATGGCAGGGGGTTGGAACTGGATGAACTTTAAGGTCCCTTCCAACCCAAACCATTCTGTGAGTCTATGTCTTCTCTGCTGAGTGAAGAAGTACAGTTCTTGTACAAAGTGACAAAAACTCCTTACAAGGCAGAAAAAAAGAAGTATTTGCAAGTCATTATTTGAAACTAACTGAGAAAGAAAACTTTTTGTACCTAATAGTATGTTGGTCATTTTGCATTTCAGTTGCTGATTCTTCAGTTTTACAGGATGACATGTTGTTCGGGCTGCTGCTAATTATGTGCTCGCTATTATGGTAATTGACATCTCTCAATTTTGTTGTTATGACTACAAAGTACTTGGTAACAGGCTGATAATGCATAAAGGCTGCAGTCTGTCTTGCTGGCTGAGAATCATCACTTTCTGTTCTGTCTGTCCGCCTGTGCTGAGTTCCAAGCTGTTTGGTGTAGAGGCTGTTTGTACATGGTATAGTGCTTATCACCACGATGTTAGAGACATCATGGCAGTACAAATACTGCAGGTGTGTGCATATATAAACACGTATAATCCACTTCTCTCAGTCACTAGTGATCTCAAATCCCGCTCTGGAGTGGTGTAGTGCTTAATCGGATTTTGCCTTATGCTTAGGTAGGCACCTGGCTGATCTACTTTCAGCCAGAAAGCGTGGGTGAACTGCTGTTCCTTGTGATTCTTCGCCTGTTTGGTAGCCATACTTAGGGAATAATACTATTAGAAATTGAGAGATTGTATATCAAAGCTTGTATAGCACTGTGCATCATTCTGAAAGGGTTCATTATGATCTCGACCTTTGTGTTGGTTAAAAAAAAAAGAAATTTCTTCCATTTCTTAGTAGATTTCATATCTTCTTTTTCCACTGTGTTTAGTTTTTGCAGCACACCCTGAATCTCAGGAATTACTAAATGTATGCCTTTAGGGGACCAGACTTTGCAGGAAACTCTCAGCTGATTAGATCAGTAAATCCAAATTGAATCTGAACCTTCTCAGGAAAGCCCTGGTTCAATTTGCATTGGCTGGGCGAGTAATAATATACTGTGAGCAGAAAACCCTGGACAGAAAGGTTTCAATGAAGAAACTGCTGGTAATTTACTTAAATGCAGATAGTGCTTTGGGCATCTGCAGATTCCGTTTGGAGAAGATTTTTAGCAAAGGCATCACTCTGTTAGTTCCTCGAAAAGATCTTTTGACCTACCATTTCTACCATTGGAACAAATATTTTTATAATAAGGGTTTTTTTTGAAGGAACTTGATTTGAGGTCTTGGGGGATACACACAAAACTTGGTATAGTGGGAATCAGACATAGCTTCTTTATATGGATAGGTTTCTGTTGCATAACCTGAAGTGCTGGATCATGTCTGTGCAGGACCCAGGTTGTCCCTAACATTGATTTAACACTGGCTTTCAGGTACAGGACCGTTAAAAACACTTCAGTTGTACAGTCGAAACTCCACAGGCCATGCAGCAGCTCTTCCAAAGCCTAAATAGGCTCTCAGACCTCATAGAATCTTTAGGTTGGAAAAGACCTTTAAGATCATCAAGTCCAACCGTTAAACCGACACTGCCAAGTCCACCACTGAACCCTGTCCCTCAGCATTTGTCTGATGGTAGGAGATCTTGGTTTTAATTAACCATCTCAGGGGCACCCCAAGAGCAAGCACAGAATATATACATAACAAAAGAATTCCTTAACTAACTGCAGACATTTTTGGGAATATTGGAAGCCTTATAAAAACCAGTAAAACTATAACATCCAGGATTTTGGATCTCTGGTGGCCTTCAAGTCTGGAAATACCCTGTTTGCTTTTCCTTAGTTGGGCTATTAAATTTATTGGAGTGGTTTGGCCTCTTGATTAGACAATTGCTCCCTGTGCTTGGGTATTTTTTTCCATTGTACTGCAGCTGGGGAAATTACCAGCTCTCCCTTCCCATCCCCCGTAATTTCTCTGCTATTGGCTGCACTCTCAGTTGGTAGCTCTAAGAATAGATGAGTAGAAATGTCATTCATTGTTCGCCACTGTAGATTGCTGTCTTAGACCTTCAATCTCTTGTCTTTAATGGCTACAAACTGGGTTCTTTCATACACAGAAGAGATTTTGTAATGTCTCTTTTATGCTGTTTCACAGGGAAGGTTGTGATACAGGGTTAAGACTCTTGAAAGAAAATGGGGTTTATCAGGTATGAAGTTTGTGATGTCAACAGGCACGACTTCTCACCCGCCTGCAAGCACAGTGCACCATTAAAACTGCACGCTTCCAGTACGGGTTCAGCGTACGTGGATCCCCATGTTCCAAACCAAGCTGTGCTTCAACAATGGCTTATTTTTTTAATATAAATGGAATTAATATGAGAAGAAAAAAGAAGACGGAAAAGCAATGGACTGTACTTTGCATTATCTCTAAAGTAGCAAGGCTTATAGGTAAATCTAGGTAACAGCAGATACTTCTGAACAGTAACATTTTAGTAGGGTGAATATCACAATCCAAAGCCCCATTCGACTTGTGTTAAGGTAAAATGGAATAAGCAGAGAAAGTGTTTTTTGAAATAATTCCTCATATTATTGGAGCATATTTAGGGCTATTGGAATTGACTGTCAGGTATTCTTTCAGTTACACTCGGAAGTATAAGGTTTGTTCTTTCAGGAAGAAAACAGTTGGAATACATAACTATTAATGTAAATGTTCCGTTTTGGGAGTATGTCTGTGTAGCAGGCAGACTTTCTTCTTTTGTGCATATTTTACACTAGCTGGAGAGGCTGCCATGTGACTTAAAGGTGGAAGAGATTCCTTTATGTTCTGGAAATTGCCATGAAACTTCCAAGTTTTTCTTCACGATGTTTATCTTGAGACACGATATGGTTCTTTTTGCCACCAGAAGCAAAGATCCTTGCCGTACTGACATTTTAATAAATGATTGGGCTGCTCCCCTGGCTGCATAAGCAGAGTGGCCTTAGTGGCAGCGGAATGGTTATTGGCAGCAGCTTGGCTCTTTTTCACACTTCATTGCATATTTGTTGTCAGTAAAAGTGGAAGGGTGATTAACCTCTGTGTGAAATTCCAGAGATGAAACGTGCTACTTTATGTGTAAACCACAGTGTGATTTACATAGGTGGTGTTACTGTGAATTGTTTGGAACCTGGATAGGGAATATTTAAATACCATCAATATGCAGGTATTCAAGTAGATTCTTTCGGTTTCCTAGGGTGTACAACTATGCTTATTCCCAGAGAAAGAAGTAAAAAGAGAAAACTTTTAGATTTGAATGAAGCATAGCTGTGATAACAGCAAAGCTTGCTCTTCCCTTGTGCTAACTGTGTTCCTCATAGTCTGCCCAAGTGTGTTGTTTCAGCCAGTGAAGACATGAGGAGTGACTTCCTGAAATGAGCACTCAGCAAAGTTCCTTTTAAAATTAGTCAGTTCTGATTCATCCAGGTTTCGTAGGAATACTGAGATCTGAATTGTATTCTTACTCAGGTTAATGCCAAGATAATATGCGCTCGGGTGGCCATCCACTCTGAGAATTAGTTGCCTGGATCGCTTGTTCAGTGCTGCTTCACAAGATACAGGTTCGTTGTTTGAGAAGTCCCTGGGGTGCAGCTGTGGTGGTGTGACCCCCCGAGATCCCTGCTGGCACCTTTGCTGTGTGCTGTCACAGCATCAGCGCTTTAGAGGCCATGTCAGATTTGACTTGCCTACTCATGGTCAAATGTCATTAGTGTTTCTCACAGCTCTGTCACGGAAAAATAAATGCTTAAATGAGGACGTTTTGATTTATGGGCTGAAAGAGCCTAAATTCTGTATGTCAAGCCTGGCATATGGTTCTCTGTAGGGGGTCATAAAGTCTGTAGGCTGGGACAGAAGACAGCATTCACTCTCTGGCCCTACAGCCATCTGTTACTCGATTTTACCTTAACATTCACTCTCTGGCCCTACAGCCATCCGTTACTCGATTTTACCTTAGAAGTCGAACAGGGCTTTGGACTGTGATCTTCATCCTAGTAACATGTTCAGAAGTATCTGACGTTACCTAAAAGCCTTGCTACTTCAGGGACAATACAAATAAATGTTAATAAACCAACATAGTCATACTTGCTTCTTCACTAGTATGTTGTGAGGATTAACGGTGAGTGGTTCCTTGAGATGCACTGCGTGTGCACACACCGGTGCTCTTTAAGCTGACCCACCTCGGGGGTACATACTGTATTCGTGAGAAGAGAAATAAGTATCAGTGCTGCAAGAGCAGGGTGGATGTCACTGAGCCTACAAGCCCCTGCTGTGGTGGTCTCTCCTGTTTAAACTCCAGCCTGGCTATTGCCTGAGTTCTCCTTGCTGCTCATCGGTTCTGCACATCTCCAGGTGGTGGACAGGGTGGTAAAGGGCAATGAGATGTTTCATTCCCCACCTTGCCTTAAATGAAACAAAGAATCGTGCCCCAGGCTTTTCCTGCAAGCCTAGCAGGTTGCTATGGATTAAGCTACTTAATCAATCCAGACAAACCATTCCGTGCTGCTTTGTAGTAGTCAATACCTCCAGTTACTTGCCATTTCAGCAGCTTTTTAGAGACTAACAGCCCTTCATTCTGCAGACAGAGGTGTGCCAGAAAGCAGAAGTCACTAAATAGCCTCTATGGATGAAGCTATAAAATCTTGTTGCCTTCATCCTTTCCCACCATCATAAGCCGGTAGCATAGCAACTGATGAAGCTGCTTGAACTTGAGTTGACCTGAAATTACATGTTTTGTGGTTTATGTGTTTATTCCCGCCTTTCTACTTTTTTTTTGGTGCTTGTTGAGTTTACATTTCCACTCCCTATGGGAGATTACAGCTTGTTCATGCAGAAAGCTGAAATAGATTTAATAACACATGATATATGAGCTTAAATAGTCCATGGAGTTAGAAATGTGAGAGAGCGCTAAAGCTGGCCCTGACTCCTGCCCAGTGGAGAGGACCTTCCTTTTGATAGGATGTGGATGCAGTTTTCCGTATCTTTGTACAGATGTAGTGGAGCCGTAAGAGGAGCCTCCCTTAGACTGATGTTTCCAGTGGTAGTGTTACAGAATTGGCTGTAAAAGGAAGCAGTGTGGAGTGTAAATATGCACAGATTATTGTAAGCCTGGGGTATCTCACACGGGGCAAAGGGACAAGTCGGACACAGGTTCAGAGGTACCCTGCAACTTGGATGACTGTCCGTACCTGCGCAGTCGCAGCGCTTTCTAGTGGAGAAACCAGTATGTTTTCACCAGTTTCTGGAAATCCCCCAGTATTTGTATCTCCCTTGTTGAAGGAGAGCTGATGCTCACTTCTCATGCTTCGTGATAGTTTTGTACTTACTGCATTCAGATATGTGTTGTATTAAACACGGGTTGGTTTTCTTCACAGGTCATTTCAAGACTAGTATGAAATGTTAACCCACACATATCTCATGTGTCTCTCATCAAGGGCAAACTCCAAGAAATGAGGGAAGTGGGAAAAATAAAAAACTACTAATTCTTGTGTGGGAAAAATACATTGAGGATGAGTTTGGAGAGCAGGGCTTGGTTCAAGCACGCTGTACACGCTCCTGGAGACGCAAAATGGAGCAGTTAGATGCTGGTTAGAGGAAGTCATGGTCTTTTTATTTTTACTGGGCTTTTTTTGTCAAATGAAAACTGAAGCTTTTTTCTGAATGTGACACAGTCTCAACAGATGGGGCTAAGGTTCTCTAGCCTCAGAACAGTTTTAGTAAGGGAATGAAATTCTTTCTTTGATAAGCACTTTAAATACTGAATTACCTAATCAAAGGGCATCACTGTCACCACTGCATGCTCTGGCTGCATATATAAAAGGAAAGTGAGTTGTGCTTATCTTTTCCAGAGAAAAGCATAATCATTTATCTTCATGTGCTGGTTTTAGACTGCATCACCTGAGTTTTGCTGCCCTGAATGAGGGCATTCAAAGAGCATACAGGTTGTCAGTATTATTTCTTACTGAGCAGTTCTTTGTGCAGCTTGCTTTGTTGCTTCCCCCTTAGTAGGCTAAGTGGTATGATATCTCACTGTAATTCACACTGGAGGCCAGGAGCTGAGAAAGTAAGAGTAAGGGGGCAAAATGCATCTCACCTAGATTTTAATTTTAAAATGTAAGAGGGAGAGATGAAGGAATAATTAATTTTTACTGTTTTAGATATGTACCTTAAGATGAGTCCATTTCCATCCATTGACTATAAAGGGAAACTCAGATTACAAGTACTGGCTTGTACATTAGAAGCTACGTAGTGAAAGTCAGGGTATTAGTAATCAGCTCATGGATGTCTAACTGCTTAATGCTGAAAAGTCTTTGTGTTGGGTCTCTCATGAAAGACATCTGTAAATAGAATGACATTCCATAACAATGTCATTCCATAAGCAACAAGAAGCATACTACTGCTGTTGTTCATGGTGTTATTTTGTAGCTATTTTGCAGTTGAAAAAGTCAGTAAATTACATGCACTTTAAAAATGAGAGTTAATTGTCCATGATTCCCAACCCTTGGGAGCTTGTCATTCCTAGAGATTACCTAGAGAGACCGCCTGTGCACTGCATCGGGCAGCACTCCCATCCCTGTGAAGAAAGGTTGCCTTCTAGGACTCTGGTGTACAGGACATGAATGTGTTTTGCTGCAGAACTGGAGATTCCTACATATCAGTAGTGAGCCATTAGGGAGCCATGGGAGAGTCTACAGTCACCTTTTTTCCCTCTTTTACAGTACAAATGATGACTCAAAGAGAAGCATTCTGTTCTAATCTATGTGAGTTCTTGTAATAAGCTTTACAATTAGAGCACAGAGTCTTCCATCTAATTCACTTAATTTACACTGGGAAATGAGATACTGTTCAACTAATCCGATGCTATTTACTTCTTTATTAGGGAATGAAAGCATCCTCTGAGGCTCTGGTGGGATTCAGGCTAAGCTTCTGAGACACAATTAGTGTGAAATGCTAATGAAATAGTATGCAACTGAAATTCCCACTGTGTATCTGGTGCCCCTCTCCTTTAACCTACAACACGGTTAGAGGAGTTGGAAGGAGGCAGTGGGCCTCTCCCAACTCGTTCTGCTCTCAGGGCGACTTTGCATGTTTTTCCTTACTACAACACTAATACAGACAAACTTTCTTCAACAAGGGTTTGTTCCAGCTCTCTTGCATGGTGACTGCAATGCTTTTAGGAAAGGGTTAAGGGGTTTTTTACTGCCTTATATTAACTTCTGCAAGCATTAGTGTTCTCTTTAAACCCAGGTGGCCCAGTTGCTTAATTTAGAACATATGTATTCAAATCACCAAGGAGCATTTCCACTGCTTCTTGAGGAGGAAATACATAGAGGATATGTATTCTTATATTTCATCAGGCTGCAGCAAGTTCTCCCTTAGTATGTAAGTACTACACCTACGCTGTTGTGAGATGAGAAGGGAATAGTCTGTAGTCATTGAGTTCTGGGGTTTTGCAAATGTGAGAAGACGAGCATCCTGCCAAATACTGGGTCTTTTGCTCCACTGGCTTTCTTTGGTGATGCTGATTGCTGTCCTCTGAGATCTGCTTGTTTCTTGTTTTTCATTGCTGTTGTGCTGATTTTTGACCACTTTGCTCAATTATTTCACATTTTTCTGGGTAACTTTTATTTGCTCCCCCACTTCTTGTACATGAAATGTATGACAAGTCCCTTGTAGACAGAAACATTAGCTCTTAAAGGAAAAGTGAGAAGAAAAAAGCTGCATGGCATGCTGTGGCAAATGAGTATTTTATATTATAGAGTACTAAAGTTAGTTATTACTGTGATGGGAAGAAGCGTCAGAGGGAGAGCACTGGCACTCAGTTTGCTAATCCATAGACCAATGTAGCAGCCTCTAAATGCAGCCCCTCACTCATTGCTCTGATGTCCTAGACGGTTATCTAAGTAATCAACCTGCCAGGAGCGAAAAGTGTAAACTTCCATTTTTGTCTGTCAGTCTTTGATTGCTAAGCACATAAGCATCCTGTGGCTGATGCCATCTACTTGGACTTGGGCA
The DNA here is from genome assembly GCF_000690775.1 of Eurypyga helias. Taxonomy (NCBI): domain Eukaryota; kingdom Metazoa; phylum Chordata; class Aves; order Eurypygiformes; family Eurypygidae; genus Eurypyga; species Eurypyga helias. The sequence continues at coordinate 49,514 of NW_010232745.1, read as the reverse complement.
AAGTGTTTGACACTGTCCTGCAGCATCCTTCTTTTTAAATCAGAGAGGCATGGATTTGACAGATGGACCATTTGGTGGATAAGGAATTGGCTGGATGGTCACAGTCAGTCGTGGTCAAGGGCTCGATGTCTGTGTGGAGAGCAGTGATGAGCGACGTTCCTCAGGGGTCGGGATTGGAACCTGTGCTGTTTAACATCTTTGTCAGCGACATGGACAGGGGGATGGAGTGCACCCTCAGCAAGTTTGATGATGACACCAAGCTGTGCGGTGCTGTCCACACGCTGGAGGGAAGGGATGCCATCCAGAGGGACCTGGACAGGCTGCAGAGGTGGGACTGTGCCAGCTGCGTGGAGTTCAACAAGGCCAAGTGCAAGGTCCTGCACCTGGGTCGGGGCAATCCCAAGCACAAGTACAGGCTGGGTGGAGAATGGATCGAGAGCAGCTCTGAGGAGAAGGACTTGGGGGTGCTGGTGGATGAAAAGCTGAACATGAGCCGGCCGTGTGCGCTGGCAGCCCAGAAAGCCAACCGTATCCTGGGCTGTATCCAGAGAAGTGTGGCCAGCAGGTCGAGGGAGGGGATTCTGCCCCTGTACGCTGCTCTGGTGAGACCCCACCTGGAGTGCTGTGGAACCTTCAACATGAGATGATCATGGACCTGGTGGAGCGAGTCCAGAGAAGGCCATAGAGATGCTCAGAGGGCTGGAGCACCTCTGCTATGGGGACAGGCTGAGACAATTGGGCTTGTTCAGCCTGGAGAAGAGAAGGCTTCTGGGAGACCTTATTGCAGCCTTCCAGTGTCTGAAGGGGCTACAAGGAAGCTGGGGGGGACTATTTACAAGGGCCTGTAGTGACAGGACAAGGGGGAATGGGTTTAAATTGAAATCGGGGAGGTTTAGATTAGGTATCAGGAAGAAGTTCTTCCTGGAGAGGGTGGTGAGGCAGTGGGACAGGTTGCCCAGAGAAGCTGTGGATGCCCCATCCCTGGAAGTGTCCAAGGCCAGGCTGGATGAGGCGTGGAGCAACCTGGTCTAGTGGAAGGTGTCCCTGTCCATGGCAGGATGGTTGGAACTGGATGATCTTTGAGTCCCCTTCCAACCCAAACCAGTCTATGCTGGTTTGTGCACATTAATACAGTGTTGATCTTAACAGGGGCAAGAAGAGTTCTGCATATCCACAGGGCTGCATCACATGGTATGGGAATGGTCATGGAGGAGGAGGTTAAACTGCCATGTAAGGGTGGTGTTTGTCTGCTGGGACTGTTCTGTTTCATAATGCGGTGCAAAACCAATGATAAAGGGTTTTGCACCTGTAAATGTATGAACTTGTGAAACCATTGTCCCTTGTGCTATGGGCTATAGAAATCCTAAATCTTCTTTTCCTCTTACATTCATGGATTTTGGTTTTATTTAAATACTCTAAATTGTTGATTTCAGAGTTGTTTCTGGGCACTTGTTTTTGGGACTAGACTGTATCGCTCGCTGGTGCAATTTACCCATCCAGGTGAATTAATGAATCACTTTATTAATGCCACTGACACACTCTTCCAGTGCAGTTGATATGTGCCACTGCTGTCAGCCTGTTACATTACTGTGAGACAGATCTGAATGTTTCTCTTTTAGACAGAAAACTATTAGCGCAGTGTCTGTCAGTGCAGTGAAATAGTCTCATGGTAAACATTGTAAAATCCTTGGGCCATTTCTTTGTGTAAAAAATGGAACTAGAAGTTTGGACAATCAAAGGAAAACAAAATTCGACTGCTGCATTTATTACAGCAGTGGGAAGTGTGCTAATAAGCACTGCCAATGGAAATGCTGTCATTCAGAGCTCAGACTGCTTACTGCTGTGGTGTGATCTTTGAGTCGGTGCTCATGGAAAAGGGTGCTCATGGATGCTGCTCAGACAGTCAGGTGAATCTCTAATAACCAGCAATAAGGAGTGCAGAACAGTTGTGCAAAGGTGACAAATTCTTCTTAAAGGATGGAGGGGCAATACATCAGAACAAAAGCGTTTTAATATTATTCTATTTTTTCTTAAAACAGCTGGCTTTGCCTTCTGAAATGCAAATTTAAGTACCTATGCTCTCAATAGCTTTTAAATTGTAACAATCTGTGACTGTCCTGTGGAAAACTATGCAGATATGTTTTGTTCTGTATTTTTCACTTTAAAAAGTTCTGAGAAGCTTGGAATTTGGTTTCTTTGCCTTCCATCCTTATCCGTTTGGCAAGCATAGTCCACAGCTGCTCATGTAGGACACTGTGAGAAAAGCTTACGATTCCCATGGGAAGAGGAATAAGCAACACCATGTGTGAAAACACAGATCCTGCTTGTCAGGCAAATGGCTTTTGATAGCAGCTCCCATCCCCACCTCTTCCACCCCGAAAGAATAAAAACCCGTCTTATTTTTAGAACCTGTGCATGTCGTATGCAGGTGAGAAAACACAACAGGGCTATCGGTGTGTGTTAGAACTCTTCCTGCCGCCCTGGAGGCCTGCCTAAGCGTGGTGCATGTACAGCTGATGTTTTGGAAGGATTTACAGGGTCATCAGCAGTGAGAAAGGTACAGGCTGGATGGCCCAGCCAGACACAAACCTGCTTTCTTCTCCATTTAATAGGCATTTCCTGGGTCCTCTCTGGTTTTGTTTTCTGGTTCTCTTCAGTCCTAAACTGAGAGTTTATTTCAGTGTTTGAGAGTCATGGTAGGAATTTTGTGTGTTGGCATGATTATTCGGTAACAAAATTACAGGTTAGCACTTCAGAAATAGAACTGTTGAAATGTTGAACTTTGCGATGTTACGAGTCTTTTGTAGCATTCAGGGTTCTTTTTGTCTAAACCTTAAGGCTGCAAGAATTGGGCTTGTTCAGCCTGGAGAAGAGGAGGCTCCGAGGAGACCTCATTGCAGCTTTCCAGTACCTGAAGGGGCTACAAGGGTGCTGGGAGAGGACTTTTTACAAGAGCCTGTAGTGATAGGACAAGGGGTAATGGGTACAAATTGAAATCAGGGAGGTTTAGATTAGATACCAGGAAGAAATTCTTCACAGAGAGGGTGGGGAGGCACTGGGACAGGTTGCCCAGAGAAGCTGTGGATGCCCCATCCCTGGATGTCTTCAAGGCCAGGCCGGATGAGGCTTTGAGCAACCTGGTCTAGTGGAAGGTGTCCCTGCCCATGGCAGGGGGGTTGGAACTGAATGATCTTTGAGTCCCCTTTCAACCCAAACCATTCTATGATTCTATGAAACCATCAGCCATCCCATGCACATGAGAGTTCATGGGCTCCTTGGATGTACATTTTATCAGATGGTCTTGTTAGGAACAAGGAAGGAATTTTCAAAAAAATTGAAGTTTTATTCATGTAAAATCCACAGCTTAAGAGGTTTATCCAGCTGTTTTAAGATTAGATTTTCTATAATGCCTTTTTCTTATGGATTAGTTCACAGGAGAGAGTGATAACAGTTGCTGGAGATTTTTCTTTAATTTTTCAGTGTTCCCAGTTGCATCTGAAGGATTCGTAGAGCCCATTTTTCTTCCATTGTCTAACAATTGCTTAGAATTGCCTTGCCTAGAAAATCACATAGAGAAATATTCCAGTAGTAAGGCAGAAACACTCAGGAGCAGTTGCCAAAGAGTAAAATACATGTTTTCCACAGCAGCTGGAAAGTACAGCATTCACAGCACCAAGCCTGGCAGAGTTCACGGGGCATCCGGACAATGCTTGAAGTCATATGGTTCAGTTTTATGTAGTCCTGTGAGGAGCAAGGAGTTGGACTCAGTGGTCCTTATGGGTCATTTCCAACTTGAGTTACTTTATGATTCTGTTTGGTCTTTTTTGGTCCTTGGTGTTAGTTTTGTTTTCTGACACTCTGTGCACTTAAATTTTCTGTCATCTTAAAGTCCTAACAGTGTTCAGCCTTCTCAGCTGTAGACCACAGCTGTATTTCCTCTTCTAATGGGAGGAAAAAGGCACACCCCAAATCCCTTTTGTGTCTGCACAACTGGACCTGTTTTGCACATGCAATAAAATCTACTCGTGTTCAGTAAGTCCCTTTTTGAGCTTCTACTACATAGGTCTTCTGTTTCCTTGAAAGACAGCACCTGGGAACCACGTTTTTCTCTGTCCTTCCTGAGTCTGGGATTCAGGCTGGATATTGCTGCAGTTCCTCATGTCCTTGTTCCTGGGGGGCCTGTGGCTTGGTCCTCTGTGCCCAGAGGAGGAGGGAGAATGGCTGAAAGGCAGCAACAGGCTGGACAAAGCTTGCAATATAAAATAGGTCCAGATGAAATGGGGCTTAACATACAGTTGATCACAATTACGTGTGTACAAGGCCAATCTGTCACCATGTTTATTTAATCAAGATCACATAGAGATTTTAATTAAAATAGTGAGCTCATAACATCAGGCTGGTCATCTGTAACTGTCAAGTGTGCCTAGTTACAGAGGCCAAAAAATGGTCCTTATTTATGTGCTAGCTTTGCTAAAGAATAGTGACTTGTTTAGATCACTTGCAGTAATTTGGCAGAGAGTGATGTTTAAAAAATTGCTTCTTGTCCAGTTGGTGCCAGTAGGAAAAACCTCTTATTTTCTGGGAGGTGGAACTGAGCCTGGAATAACTACTATAATGGCTGCTCATCTTGGTTTCTTAAATTCAGAAAATGGGATCAACAGGTTAAACTCCTAATTTTCTAATAGTCTGTGGCAGCTATTTTTCAAATGGTATTTAGAAAGGGGAAAAAAGGGAAAACCACCATCCCTTTTTTGGGGGGAGGGGGAGTTTTATATTTGGCCTGAAATAACAAAAGAATACAGTAATGCTGGATTTCATCTTAATTTAAATCAGTTTGGCAGTATTAGTTTCTAAACTTGCTAGACGAGACTTTCATGTCTGTTTAGCAAGACAAACTGCTCCATTAATTAAGCTCAGACTCGTAAATCTCTTCTAACTTGTGATTAAATCCCAAAGTAACCTGGATCGTGTTGCTATTGAAGTCTACCCCAGGAGAATGAAGTTTAATATTTATTTGTCTCGTATTCAGCTGTGATGTGCCTTGTTAGATGTCATTTTTACACTGGGAATAAAAATCACTGTCTATCTTTTAATTGTCGTGCACCAAGAAACAAGCAATAAACTGTTTGTGATTTATAATAATTTGATTTTTAAGGAATATACATCTACATGCATTTCTTGAAAACAAATTTCTTAGAGAAATAACCTTAAGTCAAAACAAAATCAGCCTGACCTTTCATGTAAGAAAAAGATTCTGTCAGGAGTTAGGGGAACAGTGCAAAATGAAAGCAGAAACAAACATTCCACAAAAAAACTTAGCTCATGACACTAGTTTTTGTTCACGTTGGATCCCTGCTACAATTACAATTCAGACTGTGTTTTATTCAGAGGTACAATGCACAACTGCTGCGGTCAGTCTCGGGGAGATGCTGTGCTTCATTGTAATGAGTTAGCTGGAAGAAATGGAATTAAGTTACATTTCAGCTGATCGTTTTGTGTAATAATGGCTGCTGTGCATTTGTTTCTCTTCACCGAGCAGGTGTTAACCTGCAAGACTGCTCCAGAATCATAGAATCATAGAATGGTTTGGGTTGGAAGGGACCTTAAAGATCATCTAGTTCCAACCCCCCTGCCATGGGCAGGGACACCTTCCACTAGACCAGGTTGCTCCAAGCCTCATCCAGCCTGGCCTTGAAGACATCCAGGGATGGGGCATCCACAGCTTCTCTGGGCAACCTGTGCCAGTGCCTCACCACCCTCTCTGGGAATAATTTCTTCCGGATATCTAATCTAAACCTCCCTGATTTCAATTTGTACCCATTACCCCTTGTCCTATCACTACAGGCTCTTGTAAAAAGTCCTCTCCCAGTACCCTTGTAGCCCCTTCAGGTACTGGAAGGCTGCAATGAGGTCTCCTCGGAGCCTCCTCTTCTCCAGGCTGAACAAGCCTTTTCCCAGAGGGGAAAGTCCCATCTTCCTCCTGTCATATGGTGCTCAAACTCCTTTCTTCCACATTTCTGTGGGTCCAGTTCTCTGGGTTCTTTGAGGAACCACCTTTAAAGAAGGGGTTAGAAAACTCTCACAGAACTCTCACGTTATGCTGTAACATTTATAGGTTTCTTTTTCTGAGGCAGACATGTCCTTTTCATCACCTTATTTCCACAGGAGAATAGATCTTGTGTCCTCTGGGCTGAGGGCAAACCACGTTAGAGTGTGACAGGGAAAGTGGGATGAGATTAAAGAAATTGTTCATAATCTTGTGCAGTTCAGCTCAGGTTTTCAAAACCACAAGGCATATGCTATTCGTGTGGCTTCCAATATGCAAGTGTTATTTATACACTGACAGAGGGCGAAGAAAATAAAAATCAGGCAGGCAGCCAGAGCCCCGTGGATTTTTATTTGTAGCTTTCATCAAAGGGTGCTGCTGAGATGTCTTTTATTGGCTTGCTTTCTTTTTTATCACAGAGGTGATATTCAGTGGCCGGGTTCCTGCCTCCTCGTGGTGCCTTTCAGACATCCAGGAACTCTTCAAGTCTCATGCAGACTTTGCTTGAGTACCTTTGCTCACAAAGTTAAGCAAAATTTGCAATCAAACGTGACAGGAGGTGTTGATTCATTGGTCCCTTAGAGTTTTTCTTCGTTCTAAGTTACCAAGAGCCCCAATTAGAGTTAGTTCTAGCAGCATCCTGACTACTGATATCATTGACCATGGGAAAATCCCTGGTGTTCACATTTGCTAGTGTTTTCTCAGGCACACAGCCAGTGCTTTGATTAAAAATATATATCCTATTTTTAACCTGTATTTTGCTTGGTAAAATCACAAAATGAGCAAGTGATTAGAGTTTTTCATTCATTGCTAATTGTGCCATGTTAAGTATTACACTTTGGCTGAACCACAGTGGTCAAGGATCATGGTATTCTGCCACGTCGGGTCACAGAGCAGAGGAAGGGCTGTTGTACTGAAGCCTTTGTATACACAGTGTATGCTAAGTGCACTCAGTCGGCCTTGTTTGAGATTTCTTCCCCCCCTCACCCTCCCATACTGTATTAACTGTTATTGCTCATATTCCTGAAGAAGGGAATAAGTATAAACCTTCTGAATTTTTAAAAGTGACTTTTGGATTTTATTTTAAGCAGAAGTTGCTTTGTGTTTACTGTATTTTGGCAGGTGTCTCTGAATTGGTGATGCTAACCCCAGTGTAAGGGGGTTTAAGTTCTAGCGCAAAGAAGCGAAGCTAAATTCTTTCCAGTAACCAAATAAATTCTTATGAAGGATTTGGCAAATGACAGGAGAAGCTGTGTCTGTGTTACAAAAGATTTTGGGACAGCCTTGCTATACGGATACGTAGTGGAAACTCAGTCCTTTTGACAAAATTGTCCTTGGCCACTCATGATTTCTTCTTGTCTACAGAACCCCCAACGCCTATTGCCCCTCCGGAGCTGCTGGCTGTCGGAGCCACATACCTGTGGATCAAACCCAATGCCAACTCCATCATCGGAGATGGGCCCATCATATTGAAAGAGGTGGAGTATCGGACGACCACTGGGAATTGGGCGGAAACGCACATCGTAGACTCTCCTAATTACAAACTGTGGCATTTGGATCCTGATGTGGAGTATGAGATCAGAGTGCTGCTCACTCGCCCTGGAGAAGGAGGCACAGGGCCCCCTGGACCACCGCTCACAACAAGAACAAAATGTGCAGGTAGGGTGTCTGCTGCTTTACCATTCAGCGCGGATGTTTTGGCTCACTAGTTCATTAACAACTGCTCCTCTGCACACCCTTACTGTAGGTTTGCTTCGTCAGTGATCCGAATTGACATTATGAATTTTGAAATACCCTGGAATATTTTGCTTTTTGTTCCATAGGCAAGTGTTTAAGAGACTGTTGGTTTTATGCATATAGTGTATTTTCCAAACTTTCTGCGACAGTGTGTGGCTGCTTTCTGTTGAAATGGGCAGAGGAGAGTTTCCCAACCAATTCTCCAGGAGACGTATTGTTCTTAAGAATAGTCTATTCTAAAGTTTTCACCCTGTAAGTGAATAATAATGTATTTGTTGTTGTTCTTGGATAATGGTTCAGCACTGGTGATTAGCAAATAGACACTGCTGTCAATTTATGAGTGCAGTGTGGTGAAGCAGTAAGCATTTACTTTGTAGGATACTTTTTTATATTCCATTTGGTGAGACTTACTCTTCTCCTCACTTCTGATAATGAAACCTGTTGGAATACTGCAGCATTTTCCCTTTGTCTTTTGTATTGGAACAGATCAATTTTTATCCAGGGACAGGAAAAGTCTATCTTCTTTCTAAGCCATATTGGCCTTTCCAGGAAAAAACTAAAGGATCATGTTCCTCATGTTTCCGATGTATTGGCTATTCATCCTGTTTTCATACATTAATCATTAGCCATTAAGGGAAGTGTAGCTCTGTGCCTTGCAAGGGGATGAACAAAGCAGTTTTCTACTTAGCAGTTATTTTCCACCACACAACTGTCTTCTCAAGGTTTGCATTTTTGTAATTTGTGCAAGGTCCTTTCTGCGGTGTGAGCAGAGGATGGAGAATAAAAGGCTGCTCTCCTTTTTCTACAACCTTCTTTCCCTCCCAAAAATGAGTGGTTTACAGCAAGTGGATTTAAGTAGTGGAGAGCTCATGGAAAAGCATTTTGGTTCCAGTTGCTCTTTCTGGCTGAGTAGGAAGCCTGTAGTGTGAAGAATAGATCAAGAACATTCAGATGTCATCCTGGGGTGCGGGCGTTAAGCCATGCAATGTTAGCCTTCCTCCCTCATTGGCACAACATGAGCATCCGCAGCAGCATCCCCTTCCTCTGCTGTGAGAGCAAGCCTGGCAGGTTGTGTGGTAGGGTGGGGGCCACATCTTTACTGCCTTTCCTTTTTTATACAGGTTATAAACCAGTGAAAATTTAGTGTCTCTGTCGAGAAAAAATGGTTGAAAATAAATAAATCTGAGCATGAGGATCTGGCATGTGGGTGTTTGCTATACTCAGCACCTGTCCACTGGTAGAAGACAGGTGTTTGGAGGCTTTTCTGCAGCTGGGTGGAAAGCATGAAGTGACATGGATGATGTCCTGGCCTGTTTGGGAAATTGGCACGTGCTCTGCTACTCATGTTTTGGCTGTCTCCTCCTTCACCAGTGTAGGCAGTTCTCTAACCTTCAGCAGAAATCACTGCTGGCCCGGCCTGGGACCGTGTGTTTGCATACGGAGATGGGGCACGCGGTGATTTGGTCTGTAGATCGTGCATTGTGACTGTTGGCACACGCTCTGCAGCAGCCAAACTTGTGCATTTTTCTGTCCTGTAAAGAATGCTTCTTTAGATTAATTCAGGGGTAAAAAAAAGAAAGGATGTTGGCTTTGTGCTTAATGCTGTCTTGTACTGGATCCGAAATTGCTGTGTTTCCTTACTCAGCACAGGTATCGACTGATATCGTGAAGGACGACATAGATAATTTGTTCAAGTTGACTAAGTGGTGCCACTCAGTATTTTCCATCCTAATTTACTCATGAAAATCTAACTGGTGAAGGTCATTCTATTAATGTTAGTTGGCATACAGAGCTTGTTGAGATTGATGGTGATGGCATTTAGGTTTTGTTTAGGGTACTGGGTGGGAGAAATTGTAATGATCTTGATCTAAGCATGGACTGGAAGGAAGGAGAGAGACTTACCCAATATCTAAAGATGTACAACTTCCACAACATGCCAACCGAAATGATAGACAAGAAAATGCAACTCATTATTCCAATCTCTATATGTCGTGGAACTCCTTCAAAACACATTGTTTCAGGGATAATTACAGAAGACTTCCATGGTAGAGATTTTTAAAAATGTGCTGAACCAAGAAAACAGCACTACGTTCTTGATTTTTCTTAGAGTACCTAATGAATGACATCAATGAAAATGGAGGTGGTTTTTTTTTAAATAGTTGAGCGTTGAGTGATGCTGCTTTTTTCCAAGTTATTTTTTTGGTTCTTTTCATTACTTTTTCTTAGCAAGAGGGAAGCACTGAACTCCTACACATTTGTATGCAATTGGCAGATGACTGGGGTAGTTCTGTTTTACTGTTAAGTGTTGGTACTGTGCTTATTAGGCCCCCTAATAAAGATAATAAAATTTACTGAAGAAGTAATAGTAGAGAATATCACCTATACTGTTTACTTATTTAAATTGCAAGAAATCAGTTTAACCATAAACCAAAGGTGTCTGCAGCCTTCCCACAGTGAGAAGGAAATGTCCCTTTTACTAAACAACCTCCTTAGTGTCTCTTCGCATAGGCGTTACACGCCGGTGTGCTAGGGAGTCTGAGTGCTTGCTGGCATGGCCTTCAATTTAGGCACACCTTGCAATGAGATTCTTATTTTTTATTTTCATCTCTAACTTAGAACAGGGTTTGGGGAGAACCGGGCTTTTCTTCCACTTCAAATCAAGCGACAGAAGCTCATTTACAAAGTTGCAGTTGTCTGCTGTGAATTTCTTGACTGTCGGCCTTGCATCAGAGCAAAAGCATGACCAGAATGGCCCAGCGTGAGCTCAGGAAGTCCTTACACCATGATGTAACTCTTATCAAGATCATTCACAATTTTCAGATTTTTGATCAAAGCGAATGGAAGTTGTTTACATGGACTTTAAAAAGCTTTTCATTCTATAAAACCCATAAAAACTAATTACAAAAGGTCTTGCTCTAGATGAGCACAAAGAATTTTTATTAAAGTGGATAATATCTTATCTAGATTTCTGTGAAGAGTATGTGCCCAGGCATCCGTTATCCTACTGGTGATGCTGTTGGTTTTCTACAGGACAACATTCCAAGACTTCATTTCTATTTGATCTTTGGAAATTATACTGCAAATTAAATCCCAGCTTGCCTCCTTCCAGGAAAAGATGGCAAACCCTGGCTCTGTAAATGAATGATTTGTTGTTGCTGTTTGTTGTTGTGGGTTTTGTGGGTTTGTTTGTGGGTTTGTTTGTGGGTTTTTTTCATCAACTGTGGTAGGTTGTAGTTGAGACAGGAGAAGACTAAATGACCTTGAGGCATAAACCAGTAAGCTGTCAGTCAGAGGGAAGAGCTTTTTTCAGCAGGGAACGGGGAAAAGAGAAAGACTGCATAGAGTTCAGACTAGACACAGGCTTGAGTGGTGGTTAAAGTAAAGGAAGATGTAAAATATTAGTTTTTACACCAAAACCAATGGGTTGGGGTAGATAACAAGATCAGAATACTATGTTTGAACACAGTTCCCAGTGCTGCCTAGTAGTTCAGCACTCATCTTCTGAGTGTGGTTGATCTTTTTTAGCCATCAATAGTTAAACAGAGCTCTCTGAAATCCTTGTTTCATGGGCTTCCTTCTAAAGAGTGTGCTTGGGAAAGCTGCAATTTGGGAATTTTGGGACTTGTTTTCTTCTTTGTGCTGATTTACTATTCTGATTTTTTCTTGCACCAGTTGCCACAGAAAGGGAGAACAGATGAAAAGTCCTGGTTTTGGTGTTTGTGTTTTGTTTGGGTTTGTTTTTTTTTTTTTTTTTTGTCTGGTGGATGGGAAAGAGAAGGGAAGACCTTGCAAGTGAGGTCATCACTGGGAGGGAATCCCATCTGAAAAGTGTTCGCCTTCTAGTGCGACGGACTCGCATGAAAAGCCAGGCCAAAGAGTAACATTTAAATAAATCCTAATGAAGGGACAGAGATAAGGCTTTACTTTACAGATCATATTTAGACCTGGTTAAAATGCTACCTAGAAAAGCTGTCGTGAACATTAGCTCCTCTGCCTTTTTTGGACAATGACAACATGTGACTCATGAGATCAGGAGGGTTTTGTGATCTTGAGGCTTGGAATCAGGAAACTTCCCAGAGTGGCAGGAGAGTTGCTGGTAAGGAATGAGAAGGGAGAAAAAGCCCTGAGAAACCCTGTAATCTTTACCTGCACGTGTGTGTCCCCCCCACTCCGCCCCGACAAGGTGTGGCAATGATTCTTCATAGAACAGGCTTATGATAACAGGAGGTTTGTCCTCATGTGAAAAAATCCACATGGATCCCATGCAACCTGTCTCGTCAGACAGGCTGCTAGAGCAGGAGGATGTGATCTGCTCCTGGAGAAAGCAGTTGTCAAGATCAATACTCAGTCTTTGTTCTTGGCTTAGGGGAATAAGAGTTAGTCTTGAACGATGTGGCTGCATTCAATACTTCTTTTTAAAATAGTCAGGATAAAGTAGTTGATATAAATGCAAATAATCCATACATTGAGTTTGATATGGTGTTGCAAAGTAGTTGGAAAACACTTTTCCTTTATTTTTAAAAGGTACTGTGTTACCATGAAATCTTGTGAAGTTTCAGAGCAGTAAGCAGCTTTTGCCATTTTCTGTGGGTTTAAGACTTGTTTTCACATGATACCGAAATGTTTATCTGTTGCTCTGTTACAAATGTGAGGATAAGGAGACAGTTATGTGCTGTTATGAAATGCACAAACTCAACAACCGAAGGTTACTTTGTTGTGTGCTTAAGATGAGCTGTTACAGCAACAGGTTCAAAAATACCCCTTTCTGATTTAATTTTAGTGCGATAGCTCCTGTTAAATAGGAAACATTCACATGTTGCTGTTCAAAAATAAGATTGGGGTTGCTATACTGCTGCCTTAGGGTTTTTCAAGCTTACCAAAAAAAAAAAAACCACCCACCTGTAAAAAATCTGATATATGAGTCAAAGCACTACACAAATGGCATATCAGGTGGTTTGAAAGAGAGTTTTGTACAAGTGATGTGTAGGTATAATTAGTGTCACACACTAATTTAACTTGGAGTTACTCTGAGCCTTGTCCCGAAACATCCATTCGTTTCCTTATTAATAGGAGTTGAATTTTAACCTTTAGCTCCACTGTTGTCTGTAACTTTAAATGTAGACAGCTGGGAAAATAGATGCTTATTTAGCAGGATTGCCTGCTTTTGAAAAAAGCTTCCTGTCAATATTAGCAGTGAAGAAAAACCTTACCTGGATTTCTTGTTTTCTCTATGGGTAACTGCTGTGAGGGACTCCCTTTTCTCAGCTATGACAAGTCTCTGCAGTGCATGTTCTGCTCGTGTTCACTTTTGCCCTCCTGCTAAATTCGCTGAAAGGCGTGTGTAGCACAGCGCAATGCCGTTGCTTTTCTCTTCATCGCGCCTGTTCCCAAGAGCCGTGGAGCGCTGCAGGTGAGCTGTTGAGAATGGCGTGATCTTGAATTTCCGTGGGGGGAATCCCGCAAAGCCTGTGGGACTGGTACCCATTTTGGTGACTTTGTCTGCACAGCTTGATGATTGAAGCTCAAGGTTTTCACTCCACCTCAGTAGCCTTTGGCATGTCAGCTAGAGACATACGAGTAGAGTTACAAAATTATGATACTCCTTTTTTTTTGATCCTTTATCCCCAGTTTGTGCATGGATGCAGCCTGACAGCACTGTAGAAAGATAGGGGCTTCATCTGAATCGTATCCTAACAGCTTAAGTCCTGTTGCATGCAAGATGTTGATTTTCCCTTCCAGATTGATTAAATAGATAATAAATGTCTCTTGATTTTATTCTTTCTCCCTTCTCACTTAATTTTTGAGGGAATAGAAAGACATCATCTACCCTTTGAATAAGAGCTGAAAGAAAAGATGAAGTATTTCTTGATGATATGCATTTTGTGGCTGTGAGCATGTCGGAGCGCTACACTTCTCATCCCTCTTTGTCAGGTTTCAACTTGCGTTTATCCCGTAAGGTGTGCCCTCAAACCTCTTGGACAGTACAGACAATGCTTCAGCTGGAACCGCAGAGCTCTGTAGGAAGCAAAGTGGATTTCTGGTTTCTCTTCAAGCTGAAGAGGTGCAGCTGGTTGCATGTAGATGGGTGTTCCAGGCGAAAGACATCTGAGGAACTATCAGTATCAAGATACGGGTGTATTGGCTGTAGAAAAGCCATCAAACTGGAAAGATACCTTGCAAAGAGCAGAGGATAGCTTAGATCTATACATCAGTTATTAGAAAATAATTGAAAAAAGGAGCAGCTATGCTGTCTGGGATATAACAATAGCGATGACCTATATGGAACAGAAGGAATCTGGGAGGAGAGAGCGAGGTAATTGAATGGTGAAAGGGAGAGCCGTGTTTTGGTGCACTGTGGGTGACTGGCTGAATACAGGACTCCTGAAAAGCCAGATTGTTGGAGCTGACCAGATACTTGGTTTGGCATGAGGCCACCGTCCATCCAATGTTCAGGCACTAAATTCAGTGTGTTGGAAAGCAGCAATGTGAAGAGGAGAGGCTGGGATTTACTGCTGGAGCACACCAATGTGCCATACATTTGTTTCTACGAGTGACCAATGCCTGAAAATTCCCCTATTGCCTTTAACCATGGTACATATAGTGAGGAATTTTCTTTATCCTAAACCCTGCAGAAGATGGGCTTTTTGTCCCGAGGCATGTGGATTGATTGCCCTTATCTTAGTCTGCATAAATACAGTTATGAATATAAAGGCAGTCATAATAGTGCTTTGGTCTGGATTTTTTTTCCGGAGGGATTTTGCTCGTGATGGATTTAAATTCTAGGGATTTACTTTTTATCTGCAAAGGCAGTTTGTTATCCAGAAATGTGTTTTATTTTTATTTATTGGGATGAAGTCTAGTTACTTATTTCGACATCACACTGTTTCTGCTTGGTGGTGTTACTGTTTAATTTAATGGCTTTCTGTAATGTGCTTTGAATGTAGCATTATTTTCTGAGTGGGCAGGCTGGTCAGCAAGACGACAACTTTCATAAAGGCATGAGGCTTTTATGCCAAGAGCAGTTCTCGCTAATGATGAGACCTCACGACTTCTTCCGAAGGAAGCGATCCTGCCTAGCACTTCGTTTCACAGCAGCTGAATTTAGGATGCTGTCCGTTTTGATGTTTCCTGGCTCCTGAGTTCTGTCCAGGCTTTGTCCCAAACAACCTGAGTGTTCCTAATCTGAAGAGGCAAAAACGCAGAGAGAGAAGAAAATAAAGCAAAGAAGCCCACAACAACAGCAAACCCCGTTCTGTTTTGCTGAACTCGGAGAAATCCCTGAGCACGGGTCGATGTAGTGGTATTGTAGGTTCGAGGCAGCTAAACATCTGTTGTGGGCACAGTACTTCCCAAAGTGAGAAGTGGTTTTGAATGAAATTTTAGGTGAATACAAACCAGTTTGATTTTTCTCTTGTTGCAGTTTTCCCAGGCTGCATTTCTGCTTGAAGTACACGGGGCACACATGAATGCTGTGTACAATATGGTCACTCATGGGACACGCAGGCCCACATTAATGATTTCAGATCTTCAGGGCTGCAGCCTGGGCACAAGTGGTGTGTGGGGAACCCAAAACAAAATTAGCTTCTGCATTACCAAGCCACCCCGCTTAATCAGGGAACTGAGTTCTCATCTTTGTGCACAACACAATGAATTTTCTTGTGTGCATTCAGATAATGGTGTGATTCCTCTTCTTCAGGTCTCTTAAAGAAACTGTAAAGGGAAGAAAGCAGAAGCAGCAGATATTTAAAGTGTGGAGAGACCTTATAGCACCTTCCAGTACCTGAAGGGGCTACAAGTAGGGTGGGAGGGGACTTTTTACAAGGGCCTGTAGTGACAGGACAAGGGGTAATGGGTTTAAATTGAAATCGGGGAGGTTTGGATTAGATATCAGGAAGAAATTCTTCCTGGAGAGGGTGGTGAAGCACTGGGACAGGGTGCCCAGAGAAGCTGTGGATTCCCCATCCCTGGAAGTGTCCAAGGCCAGGCTGGATGAGGCTTGGAGCAACCTGGTCTAGTGGAAGGTGTCCCTGCCCATGGCAGGGGGTTGGAACTGGATGGGCTTTAAGGGCCCTTCCCACCCAAACCATTCTATGATTCTATGAAGAGATTCTTTGCTTACGCAGCTTCATTTCATCATTCTCAATTTTGGGACTAGCGTGGTCCTAAAAATGTGACTTCACTGGACTATGTCCTCAGCTTGTGCAAAACTGGCACTGGTTTACCACAGTCAGCATTTTACACCCATTGAAAATCTGGCCCACAATTTGCAAAAATGGGCCAGGCACTTTTTCTTGATTATCACTCAGTCCCCTGCTAAAGGCAATTTATTTAAATTGCATGGTGTCTTTTAGTCTTCAGTTAAGTGGCATTTTTCATAAAATTTCACTCCTTATTACCATATTATTACTGCTTCTGTTAGTGTTTTGAGGGTGCGATGAGATGATCGTTTCCAGATGTCGCTTTATACGAGTGTGAAAAGCCCAGTTAGTGGGAGGAAACTGGAAAGGATAATGCTGCGTGTGTATTCTTGCAGTGCATGTGTGAAGCATTGAACTTCCACTGAGGAGCGACCGAAGGGAGGTGTCTGTTTTCCTTCTCTGTATAATATATACCATAACTCATCCTGGGAGTGAAATGACAGACCCAGTCTTGCAAGGCATTTATTAAGCTCTATGGATTTGCATAGTCATGATCCTATCTTTGTCCTGGGACAAACACTGCTCGCTGCTTCCTGCTTATGTTTCTCTTTTTGCTTTGCCAAAGACAGCTGAAACATAAATGCCTTTCATTTTTAAATGTATTTTTAATGTACACAAGTCTGCATTAAAAAGCAGTCAAATAATAAGAGACATTTAGAGTTTATACACTGAAAGTGGCCAATTTTAAGCATTTCAAAGAATAAAATGCACGTTAATTGCCTTTCTTGGAAGCTCTAGCATGTAATACAAAAGCAAGGCAGGGGCCAAATGGAAGAGCCAACTGCATTTTTAACCTCACATTAATGCTTTTAACCCTGAGGTATTTGTAAGATGTTTAGGAACAGTTTTGTTCCTTACATGTTTAATTGTTTTACATTTTGCCATAAATATTTTAGCCTTTTATTTTTCCCCAGTGGACTCTGAAATACTGAGAGGAACATGACTTCTTGGTTAACACTTACCAACTTCCTTGGATGAGCAGGGCTGCTGCACAGCTTGAAGCACGTTGATGTCCTAAATATCTGTTGCAGAACCAGCAGGTGGGGTATGGGAGCACAAAGCCTTGGTTGTAATGGTGTGGATGTCTGTCTGCACAAGTGTGTCGCGTTTTCATACTGGTTGAGCTAGAAAATAGAATTTTTAATTTTTTTAACCACATATTGTGTCCCTGGGCATTTCCATGACCCGTTATGTCACAGTATCTGAACATGACAGAACCAAGACTGAACCAGAGATCTAATTCCTGCTTGGGGGATGGAGGGATCCCTCTGTATCTCAGTTCCCAGTACACAGGTGGAGAATCAAAGGCCTTCCATCTCCACAGGCTTTGGATTGTCATCCAGATGTTTACCGTGTCCATGGGACTGGGTAGGGATTATAAACTTAGTCACCATTTCAATTATTTGTTATTCCACCAAGTGCATTGAGGAGGAAACAAAAACAACATACAACTGCTTTTCACTTCTTCTTGCTTTTTAGTTTTATAAGCTTAAAAAAAAAAAAAAGCTTAAAACCTTTTTTAAGCTGGGATTTTAAAAACTATGAAGCAGTGGAATATTTTATGACTTTAAAAATAAGATTCAAGTAGACCATAGCTGTGACCATATCAAAGTGTTCATATATTGCTGGAGAGGCACACAGGCCTGAGCATCAAAATCAGACTGACAGTTGTTATTACCATGTATTTCACTCAGGATCCACAAATCCTCATTTTAGCTGCCACTAATCCCTCCAATTATTAAACTGAAATCATGGTGCAGAGACCATTGGAAGGGGGTTTAAAGCGAGACCACAACTCACAAATCTGAAAGCCTTTACATCCCAGTTTGCTCCCTGTGGCACTTTGGAAGGTTTTCTAGCATGTGATGGAGAATTAAAAAGGAGCAGGAGGGCAATAAGGTCTTACAAAGATCCAAACCTCCAGAAGTTGATTTGTCAGTTAATGAAGTTTGACAAAAATCTTTGACGAGCTCGAAAGACTAGATTATATATCAAGTCCACCACTTTGAAGATAAAGCCTTCAAGGGATACATTTATTTGAGTAATGTTTCAAATAGGAAAATAAACTGTTGGCATTGTCTTTTTTCATAGAGAAGAGAGTGAGGCAGAGGAGTGGGATGACAAATTTCAGAGAAGGAATACTGCACCAAAAAGGCATCTTGTGAATGAAGTACTATATTCATATGTATAAAACCAGTTCTCCCCAGCTGTTTTTATTCTTCTCAGATGGAGTTTTAGCCTAGTATAGGACTTGTATATTCCACTACATGCAATAGATTAAAATACTGCTACAGGGTGTTGCATCTAGTGTGTAAAAATCACCATGTTGCATCCTGTAATTTCTGTTGTGGTACTGGGAAGGGGTTTTGTGTGATAAGTGTCAAGTTTCTTGTAAACATGTGTTCCCATCCCTCAACCACTTATATCAGGGTCTTTGAAATCACTTGACAGTGCACTCTTACTAGTTTCAGTTTCCTACGTGAAAATTCAACTTTCTTGATTCTGGTCTGTGTCCTACTCTTCTAAAGAAATTACGAACCAGAGAGTTGAAAGATGAACTTTGCAATACCCGACATAAAATCCACAGAGTAAAAACGAGTTTTGTGTCTACTGCTGGTGTTCCCGTTTATGTTCTGAAGCTGTTTTCAATAGTTGTTGCTTCCAATTAGTGTTGTGCATGAAAACTCCAGATACGCACCTTCTGCCAGCCTTCTACCGTCTATGAAAGGCTTAGGCAATTTATAGCTTCCCCCTGATCCAGCTGGCACAGCAGAGCAAATATTTACTTATTTTCACACAGAAGCAAATATCTCAGTCTAAAAGAGTTGGAAGCGCACTCTGTGCAAACAGGTGCTTCATATAATATCGGTACATTATGCTGCAGCGACCAGGGGTTTACACTGAGCCCTGCAAGCTCTCCCGCTGCCAGCAGCGCGCTGGGGCCGAGGCTCGCAGGTTAGCGTCAGTGCCGCCGCGTGACCGGGCTTGGTTCATTAGCATGACTGATAGTGTGTCTGTTCTTATTTGTCTCTGTGTACGTCTCAATGTATAAAAACAAGAGGAAAAATAACTCTATCCAAACTAAAACCAGCACCGAGGCACTTGCTTGTGCCAAGAAATAATCTCCAGACCTGATCAAGGAGACCTGTGCTAAAAGTAGCATTATCTTGTCAAAGCACGCTTTATACCTGTGTGCTGAAGGTGTACTCATTTTCAGGTTGTTACTCCTGCCTTTTCTCTGTCACAGGGGTGTCCCTTGGTGGTAAACCGTTGAGATGTTTTAAAAACAAGCGCTGTTTATCCATGGAGGGAAGGCAGGGCATGGCCTGGGATGCAGGGCTGTTAAGCAGAGGTGATGTTAAAAGTATGATGTAAGACCCCAAAATGAAAGGAGCGGTGGGATATTTTTACTCTATTGCAAAATGTTCTAAAACTTCTTTTCAAACAGTGTGTCTGCTGGGGCGTATGTTTTCTGCACTGAATTGCTTCAGTGCCGCTGAGTTGCTGGGTTCAGGAAACGGAGTTTTATTTCTGGTTAAAGCAATTTGTGCTGAAGTCTTTGTACTGCATCACCTCCACTTTGTGCATTTCTTGTAACTACAGTAATTAAAAATGCAGGAACTTTTGCTTATATGTTAGTTCTTAAACCATAATACTTCGGGATCAACCAGAGCCTTTGGCCACCTCCTCACCACTGGCAACACACGGCTCTGAAACGTTCACCCTTTGCCTTATTTAGTCAGCTCGTTAGGTGGGGTCTCTGCCGTGAGCAATCTACAGGGCACCTGCCACTGCAGATCCTTTTTGAGTTTTATGGGGGGCACAAGCTTATCTTCTGTTTTTCATGCTGGGTGTCTAACGGTTCGTCATCCACAGCTGTATTCTAGCATTTGTTCCATCTAGAAGCTGATTCTGGAATGTTGACACTAACAAGATGCGATACCTTTCCAGAAGGATGGGAGTTAAGGGGAAGTAGGAGTAGTTGTAGACACTCAGAATATACCTGAATCTCAATTTTGGATGATACAGAAGACAGTATAATGAATTAATATTAAAATCTGCATATGTTTGGTGAAATGTACTGTTTGTCTAGCAAAAATAACTGAGGGGTACTCAACCTACTCATGCTGGGCATTTGCATACGTGCAAGAGTGTGACTTTTTTGCTCAAAAGTCCTTTGCCATGGGGTCAGTGCTGGGTGAGGTTGGAGGGAGTGGGATGGGTCTTCATTTAAATACCCTCCAGACTATTTAGGCTTCAGAAACAGAAGTATTTTAAAGAATGGGTAGTGAGTTTTGCTTTTTGCAAATGCGCTTCCCTCACACACAGTATGAAAAAGGACCTTGCAAGTAATTCAGCGTTTGCCTGTGATTGCTGCGGTGTGTCCATGATTACCTGCTTTCAGACCTGGCAGTGTTGGTCTCTACAGAAATACTTATGAAATCACAGTTTAAATTAGTGAAATAGAAGGGATTATGAGGTGCTATGCCATGCATCTTATAGAAATATTATGATTTTTACTTTCATGAATATTAAGAAGAAGAATGTCAGAACAACATGATACTGTACAACCCATTGGGAAGGAGGCACCGGAGGTTCCTGCAGTTGCATCTGAGATCTAGAATTATGTATTAGTTTTTCAAGCCACAGAAACAGCCCTGATCAAGGGAAGCGGGGTCTAGCAGCCCTGGGGTAGGTGGTCAGTGTTACTGCTGCACTGAAATAGGATTGTGGCCCAACTGCCCCGGTACCTGGTGCTAATTGCCCCCCTTCCCTCAACCTGGTACTTGAAGGGTAGGATTTCTCAGAGTGCTCAGCTGGGGAAACTCTGGGTTTATAGCTTTTGTGCTGGGAATGGCCCATCATTTGAAATGCATATGACAGGGTTTTATGAACGAAATCACATTTGATTGCTGCTATAAAGAGCACAAAGATTTAGACATCCATACATATTTTTTGGCTCCCCGGTCTCTGCCTCATTCTTGAACAGTTTTTGCATGCGAGGCTGTTTCAGCTAACTCAACTCTTCCCTTCAAATGAGGTTTTCTCTCACTGTCTCCGAGTTCTGTAATCAGGGTCCAAGTTTCCTCCTACGTGACTAAAATCTATAACCTTCAGCCCCTGTGAAACAGCTTTTCAACGCTCAGTGATGTATTTCTCTCGCTGTAGCACCTGTCTCCTGCTAACCATCCCACTTGGCACTATCAGTTTTATCCGTTTGACCACTTTCAGTTGGATTGCTTAGACCTTTTCAGTTGTCAGCAAATCTTAACAATTCCTCTCTTAACCCAGACATGCCTACCTAGGCACGTGTTTGTCTGCTGACCACGTATTTCCCATTGCAGGTAAATAACTCTTAAAAACAGGTTATCCTCTGGAGGTTAAGGGGAAAAAGCAGGACGAGATTAAATTGCTGCCTGAGTTACAGATGTCACAAACATCATGTAGAAATCTCCTGTATCCACCACTGGAGGACCAAACCAGCCACACTGTGCATGAGGTTTGCACAGGAATCACGAACTGGCATTGCCTCAGATCATGTACTCAGTGTGTTGACAGATAGGAATGCTTTTAAACTCAAATACCTTTAAGACTTTATGAAACAAATCCTACCTTAGGTTGTCCCCTGGGTTAAGGACCAGGGTACTGCTGGTATATCACCTCCAGCACTTTCTTTAAATTTGTCTGCCTTAAAGGAGCCAGGCTGAAATAGCAAATTGTAGCCTGCAGCACTCCATCTGTTCCCTCCTGAGAGCATGAGGACAGCGTGAGATGCTCTGGGCACCCTTCACACCACTGCAGGTTGCCTCATTGTGTATTCAGAGCACAGAAATAACAATAACGTGGTCATATTCTGGGCAGCAAAGCTGAGTGATTCCCAGATTATGTTGACAGGTCTATCCTTAAAAATCCTTTCTGCTTTGCTTTTGTGATATTTATGAGTGTTACAGTACTGTTGGTCCAAAGAGCTCAAAACTCCTTAGTCAGAAACCAGCTGTCTCTTGCCCTACTCCATACATAGTAGACTTTCACTAAATTTGGTCTGGTTTGTGTTTGTTTTTAAACCTTTCATTTTTTTATCCAATGTGTCAGTCAGGAATTGCTCGTTCTACGCCTTGCAAAATGGCAGGCATTGACCCCCTGCTTCCAGGCTGCCATCTATGTTCCTGCTACATCGCTCCACCTCACAAGGGAAAACCTTACCGTAGTGGCAAACCCAGCAGCTTTCTCGGTGATGGCCCGGCAGAGGAAGATGGGAGCTCGTTCTGGATGTATGGTGGGTGCACGTCTAGTTCTGCGAATAAGCAGAGTAGGGTAGGGGGCAGGTTGTTGGATTTGCTCCCTGTTTGCCCACATGTCCAACCCCAAGAGAGTCAACAGACTCCCTAGATAGTCCTCTGTAAGGAACCCAGAAACCCCACAGGAATTTTGGGAGCTAGGAGTTAGGTTTCTGGGTTCCTTACAAAGGCACCCACAAATTATGTAACTTACAATAATTTTAGCTTTGCTTAGACTGAAATACTATCCTAGACTGTCTAGGAGCCTTGTTCTGTGTAGTATGTTGTCTGCCTGAAAAGCAGCGTGGGTGCCTCAGGAACTTTGCCAGTCAGTGTGATCTGCAAAGCTTCGCATGTCCTACATTGCTGAGGCAACATATGGCTGCCAAGAGGTACTGGACTGGAGAGGCGTTTGTAACGGGAGGTTTGACATGAGGTTTCAGAACAGCACGGCTTCTTGGCAGCATTTATATTGCTGGGTACCAGGGTTATTTTGTGTATGGGGGTTTGGGAGGTTTTGGGGGTGTTGGTTTGTTCAGGTGTTTTGTGGGTTTTGGTTTGGTTTTAATGCACAGCTACTGTGGTATTAGTGTGCAGTGCTCAGTTTGGAGGGGAGGAATGGTGGATGTCTGGAATGCTGTTAGTCCACTGTGCATACAGCAGTGCTGGCTTGAGTGCTTTTCAACTTTTACATTATCACCTCTCGCTTTATTTTCTTTAAATTTTATTATCTCTCTCTCTGCTAGTGAAAAGGAAGGATTTGAATTTCAGAGCTGAGCTGGTGCTTCATCTTCGTGGGAATAAGAGCGTGGCTTCTTCTGCCTCAAAGCCCAGTCTCAGATCTGTGTTTCCTCTAAGTGCTGTGCCAGCTCTGGGCTCTGTTTACTTTGCCTGCTGGGTTGGCTGGGTGGTGAGTCCTTCTGCCTTCAGATTCTAGGTATTGTCCTAGGAGGATGAGGCATCCTCCTAGGTGTAAGACCTTTGGGTTATAATTAATCTTCTTAGGAACTTGCATGGCATGGTACTCAAGGCACGTTCAAACAATAATTCACCCATTATAATGTTCCTTAGATATGATTTCATAACTGGGGGGCAAATTACCTGAAGACTTAAACTTAAGATGTTATGTGTTTGTAGGGAGAGGGAGATAACCTCTGAGTAAAATGTATGACAATTAAATATATAAGCAATGTCACTTGCTTAGAAGCAGCTTTGGGGAAGATCTCATTATTTGATACCACATAATGTGTTCTTTATAGTAACATGAGTTGGGGACATTTTGTTGCTGCAGTATTTTGTTTGGAGTGCCTACGGGTGCCTACTCTGTGTGTACGTACCCTGAGAAGTTCTCAGTAGAGCCTGCCACCCTCTGCGTTTATGCTGGGGGAACATTTGGCAACTTGATGACTGTGCCCTTTTCCGTTCCGCCTGTGCGTACGCTAACAAGCCGACACGCAGGTACCTGTGTGAAAGGAGGGTCCAGCCCCCACATACTGCAGTTCATCTCACCATTTAATTTATTTAGGCTGCCGTCTAAAGCTGAAAGAGAAATCTGAAGATTGTTATTGTCTTCAGTGTGGCTGAGGCTGAAGTAGCAGATGAAAGAGGAGGAATCTCTTAATTGTTGTCTAATTCTCAGCATTGATGTTGAAGTATGAAGTGTTAGCAAAGTAATTAAAATGGAGGAGAAGCAATGAAATTTTCCTACTGTCAATATTAGGCTTAAGATATAATGAAGAAAATATAGAAACTTTCTGTTAAGCTTTCAGTGTTAATCAGTACCGAGGAGCTAATTTTTTCTAATAACATCTGCAAGTATCTATCAATAGCGTGCAAGTGTTGATTGTGTGTTACAATACTTCATTTTAATTAGACTCCATAGGAGATAGTTAAAGGGTTGATGGGGAAAGATATCGTAGCAGTAAATATTATGGCACATTTGGAAACGGAGAGGGTAAGAACATGTTGGCTTCAACGCTTGATATAACTAACACTCTGCACTCTGGGACACACTTGTCACTGCTTTTGACTGTAGAAACCCAGTGATATATTGCATTTCAGTTTGGTAAATCTTCCTTAGGGGACCAGTTTGTCATTGAAACACCCCGGTGAGGCAGCAAGCCTCGTCGGTATGAATCATCGATTGCTGGGTCACACTGGCAGATGCGAGATCGTGATGTGGGCCCTGGGCTGGAGAACGGACGACAGATACCGAGTTGGATGCTGGGCCCAGAACCAGAAGGGGTGGGGGGGCAGGGCTGGTTGGGGCTCAGCAGCCCGCCTCAGACTTGCTGTGACTAAGGAGGGTCCTTCCAGAGCGGCTTGGTGGCGTGAGGAGCGGCTCGGCAGCAGGAGGGGACAGAGGAGTGTCTTCTGTGAAAGGAAAAATAAGGGCATGCACTCAAATTACTGCCCCAATCCTTTAGTCCCAGGACCTGGCAGTGATGCTTTTATTGCCATTCTGCTTTTATTTACTGATTGATTTCTTTTTGGCCTGTAGCCCATTCAGTGAGCCTTCAGCCCTTTGCATTGCACGTCACTGAAATCGGAGTCCTTCTTCTTGCTTTTTGGATGTAACTCATTGCGGGGTCAGCAGGCTGCGGCTTTTATTCACTCTAAAAACTAGAAACAGACTCTAAAGTGTAATTAGAAAACTGAGCAGCTTCCTTCCTATCCCTGCATGTGGTAGGGGGAAAGTAGTTTCAATGGAATGAAGTAGCCTGGCTTAGGTTCTATAAATAAATAAATAAAAACAGTGGCAAATGTGGATTTAAATGTGACTCCTGGTCCAAGCAGTAGCTATCATGTTTAAAATGCAGCACAGGTTCTCATCTGGAGTCTTAGTTACTGGTTCTGCCATTCCAAGATGAGACAAAATGAGGTTTTGTCTTGTATAGTAGGTGGTAGTTTGAAGCATTTACTGCTGTGGAAGAAGATTTGAAAGGCAATTTCCCTTCTCAATTTTCTTTTAAGTCATTAAAATTCATCTTCGGTTCTTGAAACATCCAAATTTCTGTTCTGCTTGGGTATCTGGATTGGAGATCTTACAGTTGTTCACTGCACTGAATATCCCTTAAATTTATGGCAAACTGTTTGACACCATTTTACAAATTGTCCATGATTCCACAGATTTATCTTTAGTAGTTTAATTTTTTCCCCTGCCAAATGGTCGCTAATCTCAGTACCAACTGAGTTTAAAACTACTTAAACCTGCTAAAGCACTCTCTTGTTACTTGTCTGTCTTCAGGCTGGACATATTCTGACCACTTAATCTTTTCCTTTAATTTATTGTTTTGCAGTACTAATCACTCTGTCGACAAGTAAAGCGAAGAGAGTGAAGGACCAAAGTGTACTATTTACTCATCTGTACCAGCACCTATTTAGGAAGCGAAGAGACTTAAAGTTTGTCTAAGAAGTGCAGAAGAGTATAAAAATAACTTAATAACTGTGCCACCTTATTTGAATTTAAAATAGCTCTTTTTTAATTCATAAAAGCTCGCGGCAGGAGGTGTCAGGCTTTGGGTGTCAGAAGGGTGACGAATTTGTGTGGGAGTGTGCAGGTTATAAGAATACATAGGTCTTTGTGCCTCTCTTCTTCAGGAAGCTTGTGGAAGGGGAATAGCCTTTTGTCATACTCGTGTCACATTTTATTTTGGTTTAAGACTGATGAGAGAGGAGAGAAATCTGGCTGTCAAGAGCAGCCTGTCTCCTCTTGCCTGTCTTTTTTTGTTCCTCTGATCCTCAACTTCCACTGTACAGTAAAGGCAAAGCTCTTAGCTGATCCAAGCGGAAGCATCTGGGGGGGCTTTGCTGGCCTCTGATGCGAACTGCCCCTGCTCATACCACTGGCTTTTAACTAATGCGGCGATGTACTCTCATCTCTTAACGCTGGCG
This sequence comes from Eurypyga helias, assembly GCF_000690775.1. Taxonomy (NCBI): domain Eukaryota; kingdom Metazoa; phylum Chordata; class Aves; order Eurypygiformes; family Eurypygidae; genus Eurypyga; species Eurypyga helias. The sequence continues at coordinate 23,361 of NW_010232745.1, read as the reverse complement.
CCATGCCATGCTTGTTTGTACTAGTTATGTTTAACTCTACACCAGGTGAAGTGTGAGCACTCTGATGGGTTAGTTCACCTGGGGTGTGGGACCTGTGTGTGGTTTTTCTGCCGAGACAATAACCCTCGTAAATGATAGTTTCAAAAATCTGACGTTAATCACAACACTCCTTTCAAGATGCTGCGCTAATACATTACTAGGATGTGAAATATGGATAAGGCAGCATTTATTTATATCCTAGCCATCACACTTCTCTGTCCTGGAAGAGACTGTTGGCAACTCTTGCTGTCAAGTACAGTGGAAAAGGGAGTGTATGAGGATGTTCTTCTTGTTCTCTGAAGCTATTTCATGTTTGAAGGCAGACACTGAAAGTAAGGTTAAATGAATGGTGAGAACCTCTTCTTTTTGTCCTTCTTTTTTTTAAGTTGTTCCTGTAATTGTGTGCTGCTCATTAAGTAGCCAAAGGCCTTTTGAAAGCTCCTTTCACTCGAGAAAGATGCCAGACAGAGCTGCTTGTGAAATAATTATAGAAAATGAGTGTTGATGCATGTTTTGACTCTGCTGCAGAAGTAATTCTGTCTTCTCTAGTTGAAGTAATTACATTTGTTTCTAAATAGAGAAAAAGAAACGGTAATTGTCAAAAAAAGAAGCATAGATCTGACTTCTACGTTTATGTAGTGGCAGATAGATGGGAAGCAAAAAACTTATTATTATATTAGTGTAGTCATTATTGTGTATTATTCATTGAAGTGAGGTACCATTATCAAACACATTGTGTCATGAAAGATTTGTGGGATTTAAAGCGTCATTTGCCTGATGGTTACTTTCTTTAGCATTGTGGAGTATGAACAATTTTACAGTATGCTAGGTTAATAATTAATTTAGTGTAGATATCTGCAGGACCTTACTAGCCATTAAGTACTTTAGTTTTTATTTTATTTAATTTTCCAGATAATTAATGTTATCAGTCATTGTAAACTAGAATCCTCACATAGGGAAGGGACTACAGCTTCTGTTTCTATGCCTGTGAAGTTTCTTCTCAGTTCGGATGGCCAGAGGGGAAGGATTGTGCTAGCAGCTAGATTTGGAATGGGAAAGAACTACTGTGTTTTATGTGGGTCAGGAGACACTCATGAGACAGCACTGCTGCTTTTACCCCCAGGCACCATGGGCCTGGAAGCCCTGTCAGTCCATTCCCATTTCACCCTCCATCTTTTCAAAAAGGATCAGAAATATGGTTGCTCACCCTGAATCTAATATCCCTGTGGTTTTGGTGCAGTATGAAATGGTTTGAGAGCTTACTGCCTTCAGTGAGGACAAGGGTTAAGTATGTGTGAGGGGCAAGAATTCAGAAACACTGTGCGGGAAAGCCTAGGCTGCAACTAAGTGTCCAGGCTTGCTGATGGTGGGTGCTGCTCGTTTTTCTGTTGTGAGTACGGGCCTTTTGAAAAGCACCTGTGTTCCTGGTCTGCAAGATAAACTAAAATTCCTGAAATACAGATGACCCTGGAGTGGGCTTGCCAGCAACCCTGGCAAAACATCCCTTGCCAGAGAATACTGCTCCTTCTCTATGAAAACAGTTGCACTGTGTCTGTCAAAATAGGACAGGCAAAGAAAACATGTTATTGTGCATGTCACAGGTAGCAGCACATCACCGCTCTGTGGGAGACCCACATGTCCTTGCAGTAACCAGCTGGACAGGCAATTACCTGTGAGTAAGTGATGGCTGCTCGGCAGGAGTAATTTTTCCTGTGTTGGCTTTCCTAAATGTCATTGTGCTTCTCTGGCCATGGTGTTCAGCCAGGCCTTGATGAGTTCAGAGCTGCTCACGGCTTAACATGCTGGACACTGAATTCTCCTCCAGGCCTTGCTGTGCCACTTAGTCCTCTTGACTTTCCCTTGAGGCCTTCACCGTCTGGGGGTGTAGGGCCATAATGTGTTCTTCTGGTCCCTGTGACTCTTGTGACTGTAGCTTCCCAGGATGGGAAGGTGTGTGGAGGGCTCAGAACATCTCAAAATAGCAATCTTCATTTCCCTGCCACTATTAGCAATACTCCTTCCTGCTGTTACACGTCTCTGGCAGAACTCGAAGCCGAGGCAGTTTGTAGTAGCTGCCAGCAAACATGAAGACAGCTTAAAGAAAAGATTTAGGGAAGTCCTCTTAACATCCAAACAGTAATCTCACTGGATTTTGTGTAATCTTCTTGCAAAGTCTCCATGCCCCTCGTGTAACAATGGAAACCTTTTCCTACTCGTAGGTCAGGTAGGACAAGTTTTTGCTGAAGGCAGAATGGGGTATGTTGGTAAAACTGGGCTTGCAAGACCAGATCTGACAATTGCCCCTAAAACAAGAGCTGCAGTTCTTCATCCTTGCCCCTTCCTGGTCTTGTGTGTGTGGATGAGCTGTTTCCATGAGGTCTGCACTGACATCTGGCTTTCATACCTGCAGAGGTGTGCATAAACTGCGGGGGTGGTATTCAGGTATCTGCTTTCTGCTGTGGTAACTCCAGCTTTGTGTGTCCCGGAAGATATGGGTCTGTGTATCTGCTGAGCTTCTATTTCAGCTTGACCCTCTTCAAAAATGTTGGTAGTTACTTTTGGAGAAACCTTCTCGCAAAAGTAGCTTTACCAAAGAGAGTAGTGTTTACTTCCTGCTGCTCTTACCATGTGAAAGATGAGCTGCTTAATCAAAAACAGTTCTCTTCAATTTAATTTCTCCACAAAGCCATCCATTCCAACTGATGTCAGATGTGGGGTCGTTCTGGGTTGTTTTGTTTTTGTTGTTTTGTTTTGTTTTTCTTTCTGAAAAACCAACTCTAGTGCTATAGCTGAAAAGGTGGTTTTAACTGGAAACTGGACCTTCACTGGAAGATGGGATTAAACTTTTTGGAATAAACTGTGGATATGTTTTGGCTCAATGTACTAAAGTTTTACTGGTGCATATCTGAAAGCAGAACTGGGCATCCAGAGTACATATTGTATGCTTATGTGAGTTTAATGATAGGCTTTTAATTGTTGAGCATATTATATAGCAGTTAAAGTGAAAGGAAATAAGTGCAGTGGTGCTCTAAGTTCTTGATGAGACACCTTATCCTCTGTTCAATATCAGTTAATTTCCTTGTTTCCTGGAGAGGCTTCTTATCTCTCTGCCTTCCTAATGCTTTTCCTCATCTGGCAAGATTCATTTGCATTTCCAGGATTTGATAGTGCATATTTAGCGGTGTACATCAGTGTGGTACTGTGGGCTTCAACGGATGGATACTGGCAGTGGATCTGAGCTAGCACTTTATGCATTGCTGAGGTCTGTGATGATGGGGGAAGAATCTGCGTCACCCAGACCACTAGCAAGACGCATATTAGATTTTAAACAAAAATTAAACTCTCTGTTAATTTAAGTGGCCTTTTATCATCTTCCAGTGTTGGATTCTATTTGCAAGGCAATTCTTTCAGTTTTTAAGTGAAAGCTGTCAACAGTGATGCGAGAATCCTCCCTACTTTTTAGAGAGCAGAAGGTCAGAGTTCTAAGAGTTTTGTTTTGGCGTAAAATTGTGATGGGTTAGCGAAACCACTGTGCAGACTTGCATGCAAATTCAAATTGCCCCATAGTGAGTCATGAAATTATACTTCATTTCCTTTTTTTTTTTTTCTTGCTTGTGCTGGAAAGCTTTGGAAGACACATGATGCTGTCAAGACTGTCAAAATTTTATATACTCAATTTCAGCTCTAAAAAAAAAAAAAAAAGGAAAATTACAACTCCGGTGTGAATGGGAACAGGCAGAACCTGGCAAACTCTCTGACATCAAGGATTGAGGGTGTTGAGAGATTCCCTCTCTCCAAGATCACGAGTAACATATGGTCATCCTGTTTTTTTGGGTTAGTGAAAAAAAGGCCATCTTTTTCCCAAAATAAGTTCCATGTTTGTGAAAAGAAACAGTATAAACTAAATGTTTGTGCTAGGATAGGTTTAGTGGGCAGGACTGTCTCTGTAGCTGGCTTCAGGTCATAGTGATAACATTGAGCTGTGGACTGGCAGATGTGAAGTCTATTTGTGGGGTCTCACAGAAGCCACTGGGTTATTGGAGCTTCTTGGAAATGCTGTTTTCATGCAGAAATTTGATCACCTCAGCATCTGCTGCAAGGGCAGCATGGCAGGACACATGCAATCGATTTTTTGGGGTACAGAAAGATAATTTTAGGTTGCAGGTGCTGGATGAGCCAAAAGGAGGAGATTCTTTGTTGAACCTGCTCATGAACAGTTTGGGATTCTGGAGGCTGGTGGGCAGCTCTGCCTGCTCTGACTGTAAGATGATGGTATTTAAGGTTCTGAGGGAAGTGGGGCAGGTAATTGGTAGAGCAATAGCTGTAATGGAGGACGGATCATCTTGGAGATGTGCAGTAGGACAGAAGACATGGATCTGTTTGAATATCAAACTTCGAGGTGGGGAGTTGGACCAATGATTTGCAAATGTCTCTCTCCTCTGTGAGTGAGTTTGTTCTTTGTGATGACCGTTAGTGGGATATATCAGAGGCTCTCATCCCCTCCTTTAGGAGAAACCTTTAATTTCTGTTACTCAACAAACTTCCAAGGAGGAGCCTGAGTTCCCTAATCCTCGTTTTTTAGCGTTGCAGTATGAGCTATTAATATGTGTTGAAGGTGGGATGATGAGTGAGGAAGCTGCAGACGAAATCCAAGGACCTGAGGATTTTTAACCAAGGGTTGAGAACTGAGGAAGAAAACAGGACTTCATGGTCATCCTGTGAGGGGACTGTTGTTCCTACTCCAGCCAGACTGAAGTGAGTCATTCTTCCTTGGGTGTTATGAATGAGCAGATACTTCGGAGAGCTTCATGCAAATGTTTTTCTCTACACTGTTCCTCATGAACCTTCACTGTGTGTTTTTAACTCGGAGGGAATGGCTTTTTGTGTTAACTCTATTATGCAGGCTTTTTAAATTGCCTGAGCTACCAGATGGATCACAGACTACCAAAGAGCAGCTGTATGAGGAGTGCAGTCATTTTACTCAATGGGGAGTTGCATACACTGGACTTTGAAAGACTCCATTTAAGGGGAAAAAAGAGATCTTCAAAGCCAGCATTTTTCAAGTAAATAACTCTTTAGCTTTGATATGCCTGCTTCATGCTGCCTTGTCAGTCTAGGGGAAAGATGTACCTTAAATCAAAGTGGACAACTGAGAATGAAAGCTAATAAAAGATTACAATAAAAGAAAGGAATCCCTGCCATAAAAAAAATACAAGACGTGGCTTTCTCTCTGTTGCACCAAGCTTTCGTAGGAGCGAATAGCTAACGTAGTCTGGGCTGAGACACTTTTGGTGAACTTTTATTATGTACTTAAAGCTCTGCAAAGTGATGTGAAAAATAATAAGAGGGGGAGGGGATGAGGAATCCCCAACCAGATAATTTCTCTGCCACCTTGCAAAATGTCATAATGTTGCCATTACGAAAGAAAAATCTCTAATATGCTGATACTAGTTTTGCTGAGCAGGCAGGTACACAGTGCTTAAGCACATGGATCAGGATTCATTAGCCTCATAATTTTTAACTGAAATCCACATGATTAACATTTAGCAGAGCAGTAGGCCACTGACCCTGAGCCGTAGAGGCCATCATCACAGACCAGGCGTGGAGGAGGCAGTAATATGTTGTTATCATTGAGAGCATTTATCACTTTAAGGGAAGTTTGTTTGAGCTCCTGGACTGGAGCGAGCATTTTAAACTAATAATCAGTGCTGAAAATAGGTTAAGCCAGTTTGGACATTAGTTCTTTTTCTCCAAGTACTCCAAGTACCTGCTGGTTTGGAGTAAATAGGTGTTTCCACCTTGAACACATTTCTGTGTGTAACTTGGCGGTACGGCACAGGGGTGCACCCCGAGGCAGAATCTGCCATGTTTTGATGAGTGTGGCTCCCTGTGGCCCTCAGAGTTGCTGGGTGTTTGGCTAAAGCCTCAGAATGGAGAGAGCAAAGGGGATTGCCAAGATGAGCCTATTCAAGTACGTGGGACACAAGTGGAGAAACGAGTCTGCCCTGGTTGTATGAGTATGAGGTACGTTACGCAGGTGATGATGTGAGGTACAAGAACAGGGCGAACACAAGTCTTTCTAAACCTGTTTTGGAAACCTTGCAGTGCATGGAGCACACTGCCACGTGCTATTTCTAACTCTCTGAATAGAAAAAGGGGCAGAAGGTGTCCTCCTTCCCATTTGTGTGGCTTTGTTCCTTTGCTTCTGAGTGCTGAATGGTTTGTGGGAAGGGGGTGGTTTGGGGTTTTGAGAGGCCTGGGAGGAGCAGTCTGAAGTGATGGTGAAAAACAGAGTTAATTGCTTCTTTTCCCCAGGTATATAAGGAGGGTTAGCAACACTTGTGCTCTGCATGGTAAGGATGGATATGCTAAGGTTTTGTTGGCTTGGTTTAGCTAGTGCAATTGTAGGGACCATGCTGTAGCTGTAGGTTGTTGGTTTTGGTATGGTAAAGAGCTACTGCATGTTACCCCAGAGACCTTGGGGTATTCAGCATTTCCCATGGGTCACTATTTTGCGATTCGTTCTCTTCTTAATTTGTGTAATACTGTTGCACAAAAGATGTTAAGACAGGCTTACATGCAAAAATATTTAGTGGATGTGTTGCTGATGGCAATGAAAGTTACTGGGGGGAGAGGGGAGACGGGATGACCAAACCCCCAAAGCAAATGAAAGAGAGAAAGGAGAAGTGTTCTCAGTGGCCATCAGGAAAGCGAAGTGATGAAATCTCCCCCCAGCTCCTCTGCAATGAAGCTCTATAATAGCTTGATACAGGAACTGCATAATTTTCATCAGGACCCTGTCAAACTCCCTGTTGGTTGCCACCGCTTGAGGTAGGGTTTGTGCTGGCTGGGGCACATTTTGGGCGAGCGAAGGTGTTGCCTGCTGAGTTGAGCTAATGGAAAACCATTTGTCATTCACTTGAGACACTGCATGCGTGTCCCATGTGGATGTCACTTGCTGGAGCTGGGTGATAGTTACCTTGTAATTAAGCATTTTTCACACCATCTACGATCCTTGATGGGAATTCTGTAGCGGAAGGTGGTAGTAAAGAAAACCTTTCTTCCAATAAACACCTTGATGGGTGAAACTAGATGCTGCAGTTCTGAGGAGCAGCACATGGTGCCGTGCTTTTGGCTGACCTTCAAAATCCCTCCGATAGTTTTATCCCTCATAGGGAAGGACCGCAACAAGTTTTACTTTTTGTAGGCAAGGGCCCTGCAACAAAGGGAGAGCAAAAAAAACAGTAGAGCAGTAGTATCAGCACATGCCTCTGCCATTGATGTCCTGCTGTTTATACACATCCTAGAAAACCATTCTCACAGTGTGGAAAATTGTCAAAGATTTTCAGAATATTTTGTGCTGAATTGCGCCAGAACTGTGCTGCACAGTCCTCTGAATGTCCCAACTGCTCATTTTGGTTTTATAGTTAATGGAAATGAATTAATAATGGATTACCACTTACTATAAAACATACCCTATTTCCTCCATGCAACTGTGCAGGTCCTGCAGATCATGTTTGTGACAGAGTGTAGGCCCAACAGAGCTGTTTCTCTAGACATACGTTGGGCCGGTAGAAATGATGTGTGAATGGTTTTACGCGTTAAGAATCTGTAAGCATTTCCCAGAGCAGCTGGTTTTTACTTCCTTTTCTTCTGTGGTCTGTCCTACTGCAGTTAAAAAAGCCCAACAGTCAAGTGACCAAACTGTGTTTGACAGAGACTCAGTTCTGGAAGAACTGAAAGATTGGAACTTAGCCAGAGAGTAAATATCGAATAGTGAATGGGATTCACGGGGAGGTAAATGAAGGGATGAGGAGGGGTACAAGAGAGGACAACTTATGGAGAGAAAAACAGTAACAGCTGTAATATGCTGTATGTAAAATATGTTATTTGCATTAAATATTACTGCTGCTCTGTGTGTCACTGCTTCAGTAGATTTGCATGAGCATAAACTGAGTTCTGTCCCAGCCGATGGAGTTCTGCTCGAGTCTGGTTTATGGGATCAAATCCCACTGAAGTTTGAGTTGCAAATCTTCAAGGGTGGCACTTAGCAAATTCTGGGGCATCACATAAATAATTGCAAGACGTAGAATATATTGTAGGTGATCCTCATTACCATGCTGCAAAGCACTAGATTGGATCTACCCAGTATAACACGCCTCAGGAAATCAACTCTGTCTGTGTTGTGCCTCGCCATGGCTTGTTAGAGCGGCGAGGGAAGAAAACCGTCCCATATTACACGCTCTGCTCGAGGAACAGCCTGGCTGAGGTACGGGGATAGCAGCAACACTACTTAAAGGTGCTTTCAAGGGATATTCTCAGGCTCCCGTGTGATCCTTTGAGAGCAAGGATTCACTTCTAGCGTACTCTGCTGTGAACTCTCACTGGGAATCACATGGGATAACTTCTCCCTGATACTGCCTGAAGTGCTTCGCAGCACTTTAACCTGGATTTGCAATGCAAAAAGGCGTATTTTGAGAGGGATAAATTCAATGGCAGTTTAGATGTGTGGCATGACCTGGTATTTTTGAAACCCATTGTTCTTAGCCTGTAATGGTCTTAAACCCAAACAAGTTCAGTGCTGCAGCGTACTGTGTACTATATACACGAAGAAACGCGTAGGTTGTGAAGTGTTTGTAAATGTTTTACCTTAATTTTAGAAAAAAACGCCTACTAGAGAAGAGAAAAATGAGGAAAGAGATGTTGAGGCAGCTATAACAGACCTTTTTTTTCTTTTATAGAGAACTGACAAGTTTAAATGTCAAGGCCATAATACCGATTAATTCAAAACACTTCATTATCATTTTGTATCCAGACTTGCTCTCCATGCCACGAAGCCAAGTATAAATTAATTGCTTACTGCTGAAACATGGCCACAAAGAGACTAAGGCATAGTAGGCATTTTACTTGAGGAACATTATGTAACGACCAATAATTGTGGTTAAACTGAGATGGAAACATCACTTAACTCTCTATTTTAGTATGCAAAAAGGCAACATCTTGGTATATCTCACATAACTGTGTTTTGTATCAGCCAGAATGGCTGGAGACTTACCTCAAAATGCTTGATGTTGCACCGGGGATGAATTTTTGTGGTTTGCTACGTTTACAGAGGCATACAAATGCTTCACTGCCCTGGGCTTTATGGTGTGTGTTTTGAGTAAGAGAGTTTGTCAGCAAACAATGCAGCATAGTCCAGGAGAGCAGGGAAAGCAATTATCTTCCCTGGCACCCTCAGTTCAAAAAACTGCAATATTGTGGGGCAGGGAGCTAATTGCTCCATCTGTTGCTTTGGGCCTCTCAGGGGGAGAAGAGGTCTGTCTGCCACATTGTCTAGTGCTCGACACACCGAACGTGAAGGGTAGTGTGTCCAGACAGGCTGGGACTCGGGACCAGCCATGAGCAGACTCTCGCTGGAAGTTTAAAGTGCAATTTTGCTGTTATTGCATTGGCTTTATTATAAACCTAATGATTTTCAGTACATCATTGTGGTAGCCGGAGTTCTCGTGTGTTATCTGTCAGACTGGAATCAATGAGTTTTGTTGTTTTCAATCAGAACTCATGTTGGATACATTTTTCTGCCTGTTGGTTCAGTATGGTCTTCATCAAAGGAAAGCTCTCTGTGTGTGCAAACTGCTGTGCAAAAATGCATTTCAGTGTCTGCACAAATTGCCGTGGCCCAGTGTTACATCCACATTTGCAAAAAGTCCTAAGTGGACACCAGTTTGTGTTGATAGACAATTCTATGTTGTGTATAAAAACGTGCATTGGATTTCTATCTTCAGACTTGTCCTTCTGTGTCTTTGTGTCCTTACACACGTGTATGATATTCTAATACAGATTAGCATTGCTTTGTGATCTTACATTTGTGAACTGCCTGGGGGTTCTGGAATGGCAATTGCAAGTTATTTGTGAATGAAATAGGGACCAAGCCGTTTACTGGTGTTTACTTTTTGTTACTGTTCACACTACAACTTAAAAAGGCTTCAATGCACCTTTCTCTAGCTCACATGCAGGTGGAGACTGGAGCTTCAGCTTTCACTCCCTACCAGACTTCTGGCAGCTCATATTGTGGTTGTAGGTACCTTAAAATAATGACAAAATTCAAGCCCTGGCAAGGAGAATTTTTGATTATTCGGACTTTTTATCAATGGCAGTTAATAGCTTTTACCGGTCAGCACCTTCCACTGTTTATAATGCTTGTGATCATGCTGCTTCTAGACTAGAGATATCTCAGGTAGTGACCAAAAAGTCACCGTGCAAGTGGAAGACCTGGATTTGTGCCCCCTGAGCCATCTTCCATAGCAGCCCTCCGTGGCATTCTTATTTCTTTCTGGAAACTTCCAATTAATTAATACCAAATGTAAAATCTTGTTTTATCTTCTTTATAAAGGGCTGCTGGCAAGGTTTGTCAGTCATTTGCAGAGTAGACAGGAAAGGAAAAGGAGGGAATTTATTAATATTCAAATATCATTTGCTGTCTGGATGGCTTTAACGGGATCTGAATGAGCTGTGGCTACACATTTCTGGGTGTGTAACTTGGTCAAGTTCAGCTGAAGATGTATTTATGTAGGTAACATCCACCAACTACAGTGACATGGCAGTGGGGTTTCTTTCTCAAAACAAGAATGCCCTTTTGTCGCTATATATGTAAATATTTGCACTGAACTTATTAAGGTTGTTTTGTTAGGGAATTCTGTTTGTGGGAGACAGTTCTGCCTCTTGTATGAGAAAAAAAAGAGCTCATGAAGGCTGAAATAGCAGTTATTATAGGCACAGTAGTTTTGAGGTAACTGGAGATGGAAGAGCCCTGGAAGGTTTGCACTGCTTCCGACAGGGCTGTCTTGTTTTGTGTAGAAAACTGTACTCTTCCGTGTTGCATTCAGTCCAGGTTCAGATTACTGAAACTATGGACTTGCCACAGGGTCCTTGTATAGCTGTGATTTTTGGTTGCTTTTTGGTTTTGTTGCTTACATTATGCATACCCCCAAATCTTGAGTCAGCTCTGCTGATTAGCTCATCAAACTCCTCAGCACCAAACTTTGATCTTTGCCGTGTTAGAGATTTAAATAATAAAGCAAATCTGTGATTTTCTGTTGAGGAGTCAGAAATAAAAAGCACAAATTTAAAGAGCACAGGAGGTTTCTTAGCAGTCTAACATTCTATTTATGATACTTGATTTTGCAGTATGCTCCACTTAAACCTCTCTCCTCCTCTAAACACCATCATTGAACCTTCCAGCCAAAGACACGAAGATGTGCTTCGTTTGCTCAGGTTCAGGATGCTTGGGGCTTTGTGCAGAGAAAGCAAAGCCAAAACACCAACTTGGAGCTTTTGTCCCATCTGGCTGGCACAGGAGACCCAGGGGAACAGTTGCCCGCCTTCCCAGCTAGTTAAGGGGTGACAGGACTGGCCATGCTGGGAGTAGCTACCGCAGTTCTTTGCTGTCCCAAGACTTCTCAGCCCCTTTTTGGTGGTAGCAGCAGCAATTTAAAGTGCAGGTTGCATGTTCCTTAAAAGTTTAAACAGTGCCACTGTCAGAGGTAAAACGCACCTTAATGCGAGGGGCTGTTATCACCACATCCATTTGTGACATCCCTGTGTGTAGCACGTCCTGCTGTGCCTGGTCCCAAGACTGATTCGTTTCCCTGACCACATTCAATGACTGGGGCTGTGAATCAGGTGTCAGAGGTAAAACGCCCCTTAATGCGAGGGGCTGTTATCACCACATCCATTTGTGACATCCCTGTGTGTAGCACGTCCTGCTGTGCCTGGAAGTGGGTAGGAACGCCTGTTCCCAAGACTGATTCATTTCCCTGACCACATTCAATGACTGGGGCTGTGAATCAGGCCATGGTGAAAAGGTTAATTTGACTTTATTGACTTCCTGCATTTTTATGTTTTGAGGTTGAGAAAAGGACGAGTTACCTTTCTTAGTTGTAAGATTAATCTTTAGAATTCACAGTTTATGTGAGTGTGCTTTCAAAGTGGACACTGCTGTTTTCAACTGAAACTTAAAAATACAGAAATCAACACTTTAGGGTTGTGGAGTGTTTCTCAGTTTGAAATTAAAGAACTGATTACAGGAGAAAAATAAACCAAGGTTTGCATTTAAGGCTGATTTTTGAGGCATTGTTAGCTGCAGTAAGTAGTATTGATTTGTTTTTGGAAATTCAGAGATTTCAAAAAGAGCACTTTTCATCTTGTACCTTGTTTTGCAGTTATACAAAGGAGAACTGAGAAAGACATTTTTCTCCTGATCTCCATACCCAGGTACATAACTTTGACTGAGCTGTCCAGCTGAGTGACAGGGCTGCAGCAGCATCTTGGTACCTGTGATTGTGGCTGCAGCTTATTCTCTTTAAAAGTTTCAAACAACCGTGCTCCCGAGTGGTGGTGGGCTTCTTCCAGGTCAGGGAATTGACTGTGTTATAAATGTAACAAATAAATACTGCTTGAACTATTAAATACCCTCTAAGGAAATATGTTTACCCTAAAAGCAAACAAACAAAGCAAAAAGTTCCAAACAGTTAAAATATTTCAAAAAAAACCCTCAAGTTTATAGGTACTGAAAAAATTATCTCCCACATTTTCCCCTACATGAAATGAGTTTCATGATCTCAATACTGGTTTTGTTTAAAGACTGCTGAATATGTGTGTACTTACTACAGCACGGAGAGCAGTGAGGAACAAATCCTTGCGGCTGCAATCGCAGGAGCCTTCCGCTGGAGCTGCATCCAAAGAAAGCTGAAGCGTCCCAACAAGGTGCATAGGGTGGAGGAGGGTTTTTGCCTACCTCTGCTCATGTGCTTGCTTTGTTGACACCAGTTTCCACAAGTCAGAACTCAGTCCCCTCATGTCACCTCCACAGATCAGAAGAAAGAAAAATCGGAGGCAAGTAACAATCCTTGGTTTGATTTTTGCAGCTAGCATAGAACAAACATGACAGGAACAAGCTTGCTCTCTTTTTTAAAAACAAAAAACTGAGGTGCTTGGGCGTTAAGATTTATTTCATGTGCCCTAAAACATGCAACCTAAGGACGTACGGCTTCTTGTGAAGCGTGGCGCTCTGAAGACATGCAGAGAGAGGCATGCATGTGCAGGCATGCCTTCACATGGACTTTAATAGTTGGTTTTATATATAAGAAAGTCAATGACATGTACTAAGTGTGACCTGACACACTTTAAATAACTTTGTGATTTGGTGGTGTTCCATGTCCTGAAACTTGAAAAGCATAGCTATAAAGAGATTTTTGGAATACAGATGATCTTGGCAGAGCGAACCCCGAGTGTTTCTCTGGCTCAGAGAATATTGCAAACTGAGTGATAAGAGGAATTGCATAAAGATGAAGTTTCAGTTCCTGCAAGAAACTTGGATAATGTAAGGGTGCAGATAATGTGATATTTATCTGTTTGGAGTTTCAGTTTGTTTCTGTAGATGTTCTGTTGATGGCAGTGCACATGTGTACTCTGCGTATCCGTCTGTAAGGAGGGATCCGTTAATTTGCAGAGCTTTCAGGGAAACTTGCGCATCAGGAAGGCAGGAGTGGGGCACAGGAAGGCAGCAGATGGGCTCTTGGGTCTCCTTCCCTCCTGCTGTCATGCCTTTCCACTCTTCATGGGACCCTTTCTCCCTGAATTTCAGCACTTGTGCACGTAATTCCCTGAATAGCACTTACCCACAACGTTAAAGACTCACACTGAGACCTTTTGTCACTTGCTTTACTGTCAAAATTGGTTCTTTGAAATGGGGTTGGACCAGGCCAATGCACCAATTGGGCACTTTCAGGTGAAGGTGCTGGATGGGAGGCTCCAAGCATCCTGCCTCAGCTGCTTGTTGCCCCTTTCTGAGCTGGGGCAGCAGACTGCTGCCTGTGAACCATCAGAAGTCGTGGGATGGAAAGGCATGTTGACACTTGGCCAGAAGGCAGCCTGGCAGTTCAGGCCACGTGCTACTTCTGTGAGCAGCAGTTGGTAGGGGCTGTGGAGCAGTTAAGAGGAAGTACTGATGGAATGGTCTGTGCTGTGCAAGGGCAGGTTACAGCTGGGGGAGAAGGGGAAAATGACATCTTCAGGAACACTCTTCGATTTGAATTGGATTATTGTCCTCGAACCCCATTGCCAGGGGATATCTGTCCCCACGTGCATATAGCTTAACGAATGAGGCTGTATTTGCATCTCAGATCACAGAGGAAGCAGAGCAGAATATAGAAATCCTTCTAACAGCAATATTGAATCTCTGCTGTCATAACCAGACACAGAATAGTAGCTAATCCTCTCTTGAGAAGAAAACCCTGAATGATCCTGGATCAGTGACTCTGAATCCATGGTTGTTCCTTGGAGTTCAGGATGGGGATTTAAATGGGAAACAAACACAGTGCTTGATGATAAGTAGATAGGTGAAAGAGGAAGGAAATAATGGCAGAAGAGATAAATTGAATGTGTCAGTACAGGCAAATGTACAACACTGCAGCATTAATATAGTGCAGTGATGGAGCCGTCGTTAATGGGAATCCACGGAAAAACAAGGCTAGAAAGCAGCAGAGGTCTTTTTCACTATTAAGCCTATGAACCTTTAGACTATTCCCTATTAAGGGCATGCAATAAAACATTCTCAGCTGTTTTCAGAACACATTTTGTGGCAGTGACCACAGCAATATAGTGAAAGCATCAGCTGTGCTTTATAGAGGCTTCTGGAAGCATGAGGTACTTGAAAAATACATTGGAGAAATGCTTGAAAACACTTTGGGTCTGCCCTCAGGCCACTGCTATAATGTTGGGCTGCTTGCTTCTTTCCTGTATTGTTAATCTTTGTTTTTTCTGTGCACTTGGTTCCACGCCAGTCCTGCAATATGGAAAATCAAAATGTCATCGGTGACAAAGATGTTTGAAGAGCGAGTCCGTGCTGACAGGGAGCTGGGTGGTAGCCACCCATTCGGCACCATCCTGTCTCTGTAACTGAAGATCATTATTAAAATGAACTTTAGCACTACCTTTTCCCAGTGTCATAGGGTGGTGGAATTTGAATGTATTTTGATGAATAAGCCCAACTGTATTGTACTGCCTTGTTCTTTTAAAAGACTTCATTAAATTAAGCAGGCATTTAATTGCCCTGGCAGCTCAGTGTTACAGACTGGTTTTGTTTCCCATCCATCCCCGGAAGTCGTTGCTGAGGTCTAATCAAGGTTTCCCTTTTCCTCCAGTGTTGTATATTAGATTATGGGACCAATTGTGGTCTATTTCCATATCTTGTTCTATGTTTCTCCTAGCAATTGTATTTCAAACTGTACTTAAATGAAAGGGGTACATCAATCATTTTCAAAGGATCTGGTGTTGAGTGGGAAAAGGATTTGATGCCAGTTCATTGTTTCACAATTTATGCCCTTCCTTGTGATCCCTCAACAAACACTGCAAACAGTAAATTTTTTTTTTTTTTCCTGAGGGGGCGGCGCTGAAGGGTCTTCTGCTTTCTAAAGAGAAGCTGAGTGCTTGGTATGTTTAAATGTTTGGAAATTCGGTGGTGTAAACATTGGAACTTTTTGAGTGTTGCAGTACATTCCACTCAAGTAACCACTTGCTCTCCTTTGGCCACAATAATACTGGTTTAAAACTGTTACTTGTCATGAAAGATGATAGCTAGCCCCTTGTGATCATACTATTCATAAAGTGCAAAATGCGGGATGACAAGTACAATTTCTTAGAGGACTGAAAAAGAGTACGATTCAATGAATCATACACAAGAATACCTGAACTGTTCCTGACATGCAAAGTTCAGTGTCTTTTGTTGAGTCAGCAATGTATGTTCAAGCCTTATTGATGGGAAGTAGTGTCTCAAGTCATGTCATGGGGAAATAATGTTTGTTCTGAAATTAATAGCTAATTTCACATATTTTTGTGATGGGTAAAGAAGCCTGAGCACCAGCGTAGTTTCCTATTTGTAAATAGGTGAAGAATGGAGTGACCCTGAGTAGTTCAACACAAGTTGTCCCACCTCAAAGTTTAAGCATGTTAAAGATACTGGGGTCCGTATTGTCTACATGTGTTCTGTGAATCTTTGAACTACATCCAAAGAATTTTTTAAGGAGGAAAGCAAAAAGGTCCTACAGGAATTATTTAAAAAAAAAAAAAGTAGAAGGCAATAAAGAATTATGTCTACTTCTAAAGATTTTTAAGACCACCCTATGAATTCTACAGCAGTGTTGTGGTTTAACCCCAGCCACCAACTCAGCACCACACAGCCACTTTCTCAACCCCAGTGGGGTGGGGGAGAGACTCTGAAGGGTAAAAGTGAGAAAACTTGTGGGTTGAGACAAAGACAGTTGAATAGATAAAGCAGATGCCATGCACACGAACACAGCACACACGAACAAAGCAAATCAAGGAATTCATTCACCTCTTCCCATGGCAGGCAGGTGTTCAGCCATCCCCAGGAAAGCAGGGCTCCATCACATGTAATGGTCACTTGGGAAGACAAATGCCATTACTCCAAACATCCCCCATTTCCTTCTCCTTCCCCCAGTTTTATATGCTGAGCATGACATCATGTGGCCTGGAATATCCCTTTGGTCAGTTGGGGTCAGCTGTTCTGGCTGTGTCCCCTGATAAATCCTTGTGCATCCCCAGCTCACTGGCTGGAGGGTTGGGGTGAGGAGCAGAAAAGGCCTCGACTCTGTGTGAGCATTGCTCAGCAGTAACAAAACATCCCTCTGTTATCCACACTGTTCCCAGCACAAATCCAAAACATGGCCCCATACAGCTACTGTGAAGAAAGTTAACTCTGGCCCAGACACGACCAGCACAAGCAGGAATAAAATCATTAAGTTCTATATCTATAAGCAGATATAAAATGTAATAGAAAAATAAAAATTTGGTAAGGTACTTTCATATAAGGGATAACTAAATCACTAGTCTACCTGGCCCTTTAATCAATATGAAATTCAATTTGAAAAGGGGTAACAACTTTTCTGCAAAGAGAAAATCACAATGTAACATGGTCCTGGAAACATACATTGTTCTAAAGAATGGGAGAAATCGTTCAGCAGCAGAAAATGACAGGGGAAAATGTCCTCTAACTGGTATTTGCACAACAGAAAAGGACCGTTTTTGGAGTACTCCAGTGCTTCGTGGAGGGAGTGAAGCCATCAGTGATAGAGAATGTCAAATGAGGAAAGGCCAGGCTCCAGGATTTGTAGTATCAGGTAGAGGTGACTTCATTTATTTTTTTTTTTTAAATGGCCTCAATAATTTCCCTGGTGTTCCTTATTCAGTTGCAGCAGTGACTAGTATTCCACACGACTGCACCCAGGCAGACATGGCGATAGATAATAATTCAAATCACCAGAAACACACAGACTGCAGAGGTGTAAAACCACATTGCAAGTGCACCATTATCCTTTGAGAGCAATACTGGTTACCTGTTTTCTGAGCGCTACTGGTCACCCACTGTACTTGTTCAGGTTCTCAGTTATTTTTATGAGGTTTTATTTTACTGTAATTGCATAAACCCCAGGAAATGTGTTATAAATGACATCCGAGTTCATGATCTGTACTGTGTTGAAGGAATTGCATTTTCAGTGATTCTTGCTGTGAAGATGCCGTTCCCTCAAATATTTACCAACAGATGGTTTGGGTTTCCTCAGCTGCTGGTGAAATTATCAAAATCCTACTACTACTAGCGTGAAAGACTTAATCATTGTTAGGGAATGTAGTACAAAAAGCCTTTTCCAGATAGCTGACCTTTTTCAGTTCCGCTTACTATAAATGCAATTAATGCTCAAGTTTCTTTAGAGCTACAGTATAAAGAAATGTCAGTGGTGTGTTATAGTTGATTTGATGCTTCAAAGGAGACATATAAGACAGGAAGAAATAAAGGGAAGAAAATAGACAGTTTCTTAGGAAAGTGGGTACCTGTGGAGGTGTCTCTTACTGTACACGTCATTGCAGCACGGTCATACTGATGTTTTTGATGTTCTGTTTTGTTTGGATTTCATCATGAATGTGGTACATGAGATATATTTTAGTCCAAGATCTCTCAAATTGCATGAATCCTTTTTAGAAACTAGCTTTTAAAGGTGATGTGTTGAAATATGGCAAAGGTGTGCTAGCATAAGGGCTCCCAAATGCCCTTGTGCCATTGGCCATATCTTAATAATATCTCACGGTTGCCTCGCATCACATTAAAGTCACATAAACCATTTCTTCCTCCACCCTGTCCTTCTCCTGTATCCGAAATGAGATTGCTGTAGTACCTGCAAACTCTTGTTTGGGGTTTTTTTCCTTGGAAAATGAAAGCAGGAGCATCCAGTGGCCAGCATTTCAAACAGAGCTAGTAGCATGGTTTTTCTAGTTCTTTTAGATTTAAAATAACTTCTGACCAAAATACAGCGTTTTAACGTTTAGGCCGGTACTGTGAAGTAGAAAATGGCAAAAAGAAAAAACATAGCTTATTGTTTGGGCTGTGTGTGTAGCTGTAAATATTTTATAAAGCTAAGCCCGCCAACAAGTAAATATTCAGTCTGCCCATTGTGACTAATTAGGAGATAGCTGAGCTTTCTACTGACACAGTGCCTTCGAACACAAATGGCTAGCAGCACAGCAGAGAAATATTCCTTACTGACTTGTACTGTTTTATGTTTTTACCTTTGTGCTGTACCGCTGCAGACGTTAGATGTCTGTCTGCTCATACAGAAATCTAATTGAGCTTCCGGATCTTGTATCTAGTTCTAATACCATTAGAATAGATGGACTAAAAACTTGGTTATCGCTCTCCATATATTTAAATTAAACAAACAATACAAAGTGGGCAGAATAGCTGCATTTTATAGCTGTAGCCTTTGGCAAGAGCAGTGTATCCTTCTATGAATTCTCTTTGATATTGTTGGATCTCTTATGTGACAGCAATGTTGAAAAGAAAGAGTATTACTGCAGAGAATCCAGGCATGAATAACATGCCAGCCTAGTGGTGCTCAGATACGGGAAGGCGGCCACAGCTTTGAAACCAAGGTGTTCACTTTTATTTTTTTCCTTTCTCCTTCCTGGAAGACTGGGAAAAATACGTTTGAATGATGCTCATTTACAAGTAACCTGGTTGTTCATGCAGCCTTCATTGTCTTTTTTTTTTTCCCCCTTTCTCTACAAATAAATTGCTAGAGAAAAATGTGGCTGGAGAAAATGTTTTTAGAGGCCTTTGAAGATGTAAAAACAGGAAATGGAACCTGCAGTGGCATAAACATCAAAGATGAGCCCAAGGAAATCAAAGGATATCAGCTTGCCCATAAATTGAAATGCTTCAGCGGCTGCATGTATGCTCTATACTGGGCACCTGACTGTTGATTTTGATGCCACCCAGACATAAAAGGATGAGCAGTACTTAGCAACTGTTTTTTCTGTAGAATTCTACATCTCAATTCTAAAATAACAGTTTGGACAAACTTTCTTCCTTAAATCCCCTATGTTTTAAAAGTTTGGGGATACAGCCAGCAACGCTTCTTGCTCAAAACTAAGAAGCCATCAGTCTGTATTGTCCCAGAACTGGTCGTGGGTGTTGCTATCAACCTTTGACTGTAATATCAGATTGGCTATTGTAATTATTATTATTGATCTTAGTCCTACACTATTTTGTTATTGAATGCAGTATGTCAGTATACACAGTGTATGATATGTAGTTAATAGCTCCCTATTAAATGCATGGTAGTAGTACCTGTTAGTTGGAAAATTCTTCTGGGCTGCTAGTTTCTGTTACCTTGTGGGAGGAGGAGGTGTGTGCATGGCTTTGCTGAGGTGGGAGGGGGCATATCCTGCATTGGATGTGGACGTCATGGGCAGCAGATTGCCAATTGCATAGAAACCACCACTACCTCCTGTATCCCAGTCTTTTCTCTCTCTCCCACAGACTTACTCCTGTATCAGGGCAGGCAGGGGTTAATAGTAATGTCAATAGGACACGCACATAATAATTCCTTTTATATTAGTAAGAATATTTTCCTCTCTGTGGCTTTTCCAACTGAAAAGGGAAATTGAGCTCGGTGAGTTGGACCTTACATTGAACACTATGGCAGTCTCCCTCCGATGGAATCTCTCTCTTTTGGGGACAGTGATCTTGAAGGGGCAAGTGGAAGATCCTTCTGAGTATCATGCAGAGAGGGAGTTCGCTGGTACTGAACCTGATGTGCTGGAGCACAGGCGTTTGTATCTTCAAGGAAGACTGAAACACTGTTTTGACACAATTTTATGTAATGACTCTCTTTGAATGTATTCTGAGCTACTGGGCGTTAGAGGAGTTTTTTTGGTGGGTTGTTGGTTTTGGTTTGGTTCTTTGTTGGGTTTTTTGTTTGTTTTTATTATTATTATTAGTCACTTACTGCTATTATTGCTTATAACACTAGTTTTATTTTTACATTATTCTGTTTCCTAAAAGCAGAGAAGAAAAATTAATTATTAGGTTAAACTCAGTTCCTGAAAGTTTTAAACTTGAAAGAGCCTTTATGATCTGTTAGAGGAAAGGGGGAAGACTCAAAATGCTTTGTCAGGAGAGCAGCCAAGGGAAACAATTTGCTGAGTATTCACTGAATCGTAGTCCTGTTGTCTGTCTGTGTCTGAAAGATTTTCATCATTGAGATGGAAAACATCTTGAAAACCCTTTAATAAATTCTAAATGCATATAGATGTGATAAAGAGTCTGGTCTCGTGGCTTAGATCAGCAATTCCTCTCCTTTTCAGGCACTACTTAAAGGAATTGCGAGCTGTATGCCACAGGGAGAAAATTTTACGTATGTGAGTGCTACTATGGAGCGATGTTCAGACATTGTCAGCTGTCACTACAGCCGTAGCTTCAGCGTTACGTTTTGTTTGTCTGCTGGAGGTGCAGTGGAGATTTCATCAGCGCTTCTTCCTGGAAAATAAAGCTCTTCAGTGCTGGTACTACCAGTGTAAGAAAACATTTTTCTTTTTGAGCATAACACCGTTTTGCCCGTTACTGGAAAATAGTAACTATTCTGTACTGGAGAACAACTAAATAGCCTTTAGTGGTTGCAAGTGCCTTGAGAATTTTGAAGCCAGGAGGAGAGAACGAAACGAGACATTTCGGAGTGAAGACTTTGTTTTGGAGCCATAATGAGGACATCTTGAGGGGCTGTCTGTTTGGTCTGTACACCTAGGGCTGTGGCTTTGCTGCACACCAGCAGATCCTCCATGTGGAGCACTGCAGAGCCCTTTGGCATCTGTACCTCTGGGCAGGTTGCCCTGGGTTTTTTTTTGCCTTGCACATAGGATAATCTTACCCCAAAGCAGCATGTTTGAAAGGAAATCTCAGTTGCTTGAGCTTCAGATAGGTTCTGTTGAAATTTTTGTGTCTTCCGATAATTTTCAAATTGCTTTATACTCTGTGCCTATTTCTCAAGTTTCTGTGCCTCCAGCACCACGTCAGCAGTGTCAGGGGAAGCTGTTGATGTTAAACTCATAAAAGAATGGAAAGAAGAAAAGGAACAGCTCTGACAACTTGACAGTAAAATGCCAGTTTAATAGCTGTACCCTGTAAAACTGTGCAGCTGGCTCCTGCGTCGTGTCCCTGCCAGCTTGGCCTATAGAAGCCATGCGCAGTCTGATCCAGTAGTTCTATTTCTTCTGTAAATGGGAAAATTCCTCTTATGTTTATACACACACCCCTTGTCCAGAAGCTTCTCAATCCATTTAACACCTTTCCTTTGGCATTAATGGAGTTAGGAAGGTGTGATAAATGGAAAGCATCACTTGTTCCCTTTCTGCTCTTGTAATCACCCAAGACTGGCCCATTACTCGAGTCCCTTTGTTGGGCATCCATGCGAAAGCTAAAAACTTGTTAGGTGCTTCATCTAGTTACCTTTCTCACTGCCTGAATTGAAAACCTTATTTCCTTTTCCCTGACTCACCCCAAAAGCTTTTCTCCTCTCCTCAGAGGGTTTTATTGCTTTCAAAGGCTGTAAAGTAATATCCTTGACCACGAGGTCAGAGGTGTGTGGGAGTATTTACAAGTGATTGGTTTGGGAGAAAGAGGAAATATTGCATGAGATTGGTTCCTTCTGCCAGGCTAGATTAGTTGGAAATCTCTTTCCAAATGAGGTGGTGCATGCTGGAGCACTGATGTGTGTCCCTGTGCATCCCAGTGCTGCACTGGTTCTGTTTAATAAGTTTTCCAGTACCTTTCTGAGTATTAGTGCAAAATGTTCTCCTATCAGCTCATGCTCATTTAAGCAGCTGCTTCTTCACCTTAGTAAACATGAAGCTACCTGGTGGTATGAAGCTTTTCTGTTGCAGGTAGGTCAAGGCAGAACACCAAACTAAGGGCTGCTGTCTTCACAGGGACATCTCGAATGGCTGCAGTGACACAGAGGACCCATACCATTTCCATCCAAGGTTTTCTGTAATCCTGCTATGGTGGGGAGCAGGAATTCCCTGTCATCAGACTTCATGTATGGTTCACAACTTTGTTTTCTGTGGATATAACCTTTGTGTGCAGCAAGACCCTTTTGTTATTTTTTTCATGGTCTGCTTTTTATCTGTCCTCCTAAACCTGCTTTGATACAGAGATTGTCTCACTAAAACTAGAGACAGAGGAGTATGAGGCCACTTCAAAACACCTTTTGTTTTTGAAGGATGAGGTCTTCTCATGTGTTGTGTTTTTCCCAAGAATAACTGCAAGTATAGAACAAATCTGAGGAATGTCTTGATTTTTACAGTTGTTCATTAAATACAGAAGTGCAATTTTGAAACTACCAGGACTATTCAGAATGTATTGGAGAAGTGTCATCATTCAAAGTAGATTATTATGTTGCTGAACCAGTGTTGTGTGTCATTGGTTATTTTCTACTCCTGGTGGGATAGGAAGCTACTACAATTATCTGGGTGTGTGAACTGAGCTGAAGAAATAAGAAGCGAGAGGTCTTAAAACAAGAAAGCCTCAAACCATGGTGGTGGACGTGCACATGGATGCAAAAGAGCACTGAATTAAAATTTGTCTCTGTACCTCTCAGGAGTCTGTGGTGCAGGATTAGTGTGTTTAGTAAGTTAACATTGTGTGTCAGGTGATTTTTATGAAGGTTTCTCTGAAAAGGTTTTGTCCTACAGCAATGGTACTTTGCTTTCTCACTTTTTGCTTAGTGCTTAATAGCTTAGTCCCAGTGAAGTGGAAGGAGCTTCTGACTCTGCTCGAGAGACAGGGATGTGAGTAAGCACCTGGGGAGGGATGGCAGGAGGTGACCATGGGAGTACATGAGTGCCCAAGCTGTGGTTGGGACTGCAGCTGTGACAATACTTGCACTAGAAATGGATAGAATCATAGAATCACAG
>NW_010232744.1:17691-18324 GCF_000690775.1 Eurypyga helias | reverse complement strand
GAGGGCTGGGGCCTTGTTTGCCCCCCCTGAGAAACTTCTCCGTGTGAAGGTAGGACTTGGGGGGAACCTTGCCCTCACCTGACTGCCTGCCAGACACCCCCAGTGCTCAGCTGTGGGACGGGTCTGCTGCCATCCCGATGCTGATCAAGGGTCAGGGACCGACTGACCCTTCTTCTCTGCTCGGGCTGCAAACAGGACGTCTGGTTAATGATACAGCTTAAAGCATGTTCTGTGACCCCACTGGGTTGTCTTGTCTGCGGATTGCCGTGCCGAGGTGGAACGTTACATACATGAGCATCTTATTTTCTATATCCATTGGGGCAGCTGCAGTCAGGGCTGCTGCGTGAAGCGCCTCAAAGGTCAGCGAGCTCCGTCCGTGCCGACTGCGAACGGGCTGCTCCAGTTTCTCTTGTTTAAACCTATTTTTATGTCGTGGGGGGAGGGCAAAGCTCGAGCCGAGGCTGGGATGCTGGCTGAGAGCTGCTCTCCTTGAGCAGGGAGGGGCAGCTCTCTGCAAAGAACACCCTTCCCTTGGTTTGGTGACATAACTTGGGGGGGGTAACAAGTTATTTTTAGCCCTTTTGGGGGCACCTGTAGTAATGGTGAGCTCAGAAGGTGGCAGCAGAGTCTCCT
>NW_010232744.1:12406-17636 GCF_000690775.1 Eurypyga helias | reverse complement strand
TTTTTATGGAGTTGCCGTACAGGCTTCCCACAGAGCCGGATCTGGGAAGTCAAACCACCGACGTCCCCTTGCGATGTCTGGTGACCCGTGCGTGGTGCAGCAGGATCGGCAGCACGGGTGGGAGGAGAAATCAATTCACCTGGAGATGTAACGTTCCTGCTTTTGAGACAAAACCCAGCTCTAGCCGCTGTTTCTGGGGCTGCGGGTAACCGTGGAGTGACTTTAGCTGTACGTGAGTGCCTGTTCTTTGCGGGAGGTGGTGACCTCGGGGCTGGAAGTGGCGCTGGACTGAAGTGATACCTTGTAGAAGTGGAATCAGATCCTGTCTCTGCTAAAAACTCTTATTTTTTCCTGCTATTTAGGAAAACTGTGGGGTTTTACCTTAGGAAATGGTGCTCTCTGGACGTGCTGCTGGCTTGCTTGGCCAGATTGGCCAGAGAGAGTGCAGTGACGGCAGCCGGTGTAACCTGTGAGCTGCTGTCCAGGGGCTTTTGGTGTGAGAAGAGGCAGTTGTGGATTCTCGGGATGGCTGAGGTGGTTGGGATCTCCAGAGAAGACCTAGTTCATCCATCTGCCAGGAGCACGCTGTGTCCACTTGAGTTTTGAGTATCTCCCAGGATGAAAACTCCGCAGTCTACCTGGGCATCCTGTTCCGTGTTCACCCTCACACTAAAGAAAGCTGTTGGGGAGGAGGTTCTTATGCTTGATCAGGATTTGCTGCCTCCAGTTTGTGCCCGTTCCCTCGTGTCCTGTCACTGGGAAGTCTGGATTCTTCCTCCCTACCAAGTCCTCATATGTGTTGATGTGATCCCCCAACCTCCCCTTTTCCAGGCTGGGCGATCCCACTTCTCCCAGCCTCTCCTCACATGACAGGTACTCCCTAAATCCTCCTCGCACCCCCTTTCCCTGCCTGGGCTCCCACATGTCCCAGTCTCCCATGTACTGGTGACCCCAGAACTGGCTGCTCCAGCCCCCTCCATCCTCTTCCCTGCTGTGTTGTTACTTCCCCACGGACGAGGAGCTTGCTGCGACACACAGGAGCAGGGCTGCAGCTGGAGAACAGGGCTACAATCTCCTGGGCCAAGGCACGGCCCTTCGGAGTTCCCTCGGTGCAAGTTTTCCATCATAGAGGGAGCAACTTACCCCTTGGAGCTGACGCTTCCAGCTCTTTTGACCTTGGACCACTATCAAATGTGATTAATTTGGCTATGGAGACAGGCATGTTCATCTGCTGTGCTGCAGAGGTTCCCAGCTGCTGGGAAGAACTCTTATTCCTGTTATTTTTTATTAACAGTGGGGATAATTCCAGAAAGCAGGTGCTCAGCCAACACCATTGTGGACTGAAACAGGGCAATTGAGCTCCTTCAGCGCCGCTCCGAAGGGATAATAGGGCAGGTTTGGTCAGGACTAGGGAGAAAATTCCCAGCCCTGGGCTGACTCCAGCTTGAGAGGAAGCACGTGCCTGAAAAACTGGAGTCCTGGAAATCCTGCCGGTTCCCTGGCTCTCACTTAGGGTGGATCACGCTGACGATGTTATCCCACCTGGAATGTGGCGGTGGTGGAACGGAGCGCATCCAGCCCAGCGCAAAGCGGGTGGCTGATGGCCATGGCCACAAGAGTCACGGGTTTGGGATAAAACACCCATTCCTCGCTAATATTATGAGGAAGGACGGATTGATCCAGAGCGTGTTGGCCCTGCTTGTGCCCTGCGGCTTCCTCGATGCAGTCAGCTGATCCATGGGAATATGCCCGGAGCTGGAAAGCGGTTGGTCTCAGGCCTGGAAGCATTGGGTGAGGATGGATGCTCCTGGCATGCCCTTTCTTGGAAAGAGAAGGGGTGGAGGGAGAACGGAGGCAGATTTTTTGGCTACCCTCGTTATTATTTGGCTGTTCAGAGGGTTTTTCTTGCTAGTGTCTGTCGTAGAGACTCTTACGACATCTCAAATCCATAGGCGGGCTGCCAGGTGATCCAGTGCAAAGTGCTTGTGTGGTTTTCCTGAAGGAATTCTCTGTTTTAGCATAAAATTCCTGACTTGGCCAGCTCAGGTATGTCCTAGATCTCGATTTTTGCCTCTTCCAGCAGCCACTTTGGCAGTTGCCAGATCTTCCCCGTAAAGCTGATCTCCATCTGCGGTACTGGATTCTTCCCAGCTTCAAACGCCGGTTAATATTGAGGATGTCGCCTAGTCCAGCAATTCCTTCTGGTACGGATCATTGGGGAACGCCTGCCAAAGCCGAGCTTGTCGCTCCAAAGCATCCTTTGCTCCAGACTGGAGGATTTAGGCAGTGGTCGTGCTCCACGCTGGGTTCTGCGGGAGGGAATGGGAAGCCGGGAAGCGAGGGGGTTATTAAATAGCTGGAATGGAGCCGTTGCTTCGTGCAGCTGGAGGCAGGAGCCGAGCTGGAAGTCGCAGCGTTGTGGGAGTTCCTGCTTGCGGAACGATGCTTGACCTTCCTCTGCCACACCGAATATCCAGCTTGTTCGTGCCGGAATGACTGCAGAGCTTTGACAAGCCCCTCGCCCGCCTTCCCCCTGCGATTCCATTGCTGCAGGAATGGTTTTTCCATCAATTCACTCATTTAGGCTGCGTGAGTGAAGGCAATGTCTGTATTTTTAGCTTGCTGGGGGGGTTTTAGGTTAATGAAGGTGCGTGTCTATCCAGACCCCGCACTTCTCTGCGCACGGAGCCTGGATCTGTGCTTCCAGCTAAAACAAGCTGTGGGAAGAGCATTCCCATAGGGTGCCCATCTCCCATTGCTCTCTTCTGTTCCAGCAGCCGTGACCTCATCCCCAGCCCTTCTGGGATGCGTAAATCCATCGGATGGGCTGTGACTCCTTGCCTCAGCCACCCCTCGCTGGTCACTTCATGCTTTGCTCCATAGCCGAGCCGTGGAATGTCATGCTGAGGGGTATTTACTCCCTTTCTCCCATCTCCATACCTGAGCGGGATTCCAAACCGTAACCCAAAACCCTTCGTGCGGAGTTACAGTCCCGGGAGGTACGGGATGACTTGTCCAGAGCGGCGCCGCTTTGTGCGAACCTGGCTGGGGCCCGCGCGGGTGGGAACAACCAAAGATCCGCCGTCCAGCTCTCACCCTCTGGGCTTCCACTGCTCATCCCATTAAACGATCCTGGTTACAAACCCCGCTGCCGTTTCAGACGCCACTTGGGAAAACTCCCGAGCGCGTCTCGGCGCTTCCTTCGTCACGCTTAAAATCCCTGCCGACGTTCTGCAGCTCCACGAGGAGTAACTTGGCATCCCCGCTCCCTCTGAAGGGATGGCTCTGGGTTGGGAAATGAGCTTTTCATTCTGAGAGCCGTCCCATGATCCAAGTCTCTGTGGGGAAGCTGGACAACCCGCTAGACCAGGTTTTAGCGAGCTGCTGCGGGGCTCAGCGGGACAATCCTGTCCTGGCTGCTCTTGGCCTCGGCCCAGTTAGGAGCAGGGAGTTCCTCCGGGTGCTTCCTCCTGCTTCCGGAGGCAGCCAAAAAGCTTCTGGAATGTGAGAAGCAGAGGCTGGATGGAGGTAGGATCATCTTGGGTTTTAGGCCTGAAGTCCAGCATGGGGGGAAATGTGGGGTGAAAGGGGCAGGAGAGATGGGGCACTCCCTGAGGTGTGGGATGCTGTTGGGGTGCTCCCCTTGCATGGTGGGTCACCCCTTCCAGCTCCGGGGTCTTGGCTGCAGCCTGGGATAACTCCAGCAGCCCTTCTTCAGGCCTTGGGTCCACACCTCCTGGCTGGAGAGGGCATGGATGGGCACGGAGCGGTGGGTTTGGAGCACCCCTTGCCTGGTGCTTGCTCGGGAGGCGCTTACCCTGCGGATCAGGGCTCGATTGCATCATGGCAGTGTTGTCCGTACCGCTCGTATCCGGGTGATCCCACGGTAGGTGTGGTCGATGGTGGGGTGGCTGCAGTGCCGTAGTGCTGCTCCGCACCTCGGGAGGCTGGGGAGGGAACACAGCCGTGGCTCCAACACGATGCGTGTCCCCAAAATAGGGATTCTGGAAGCTTGGGAGGCTCCTTGAGACCTGGCGCTTGACTTGGGGAACACAGGATGCCTGGCAGTGCTGTGACTGAGGGCAGTGAGGAGGGACAGGCCACCCTTCCCGCCACCCCAGCTCCTGCCCTGGCCTTGGCACTGGCTCCAGGGCTTCGGCTTCCTGCAGTGCCGGGCGTGGGACAGCCCTTTCCTCTGGGAGGCAGCTGTTGGATAAGAGGGTCTGCCTCGAGACGAGGGAGACTAGCCCTAAACCCAGCGAGGGCCGTGGGCAGGCACCGGCACAGTGGCTGGGAGCAGGGATACGTTCCCAATCTGCTTCCTTCCTCTCTGTCACCGTTACAAATACATCGACTGCCCAGGGCAGGGTTGGCGTGTGGCATCCCCTCGGCACCGCCGCTTGTCCAGGTTGAGGGAGGCTCGGTCGGAGTTACACGGCTCCCCCGGGCCTGCTGTCACCCCTGTCTTGAGCCCCTTCCTGGCTTTTCCAGCCTTCCCCATCCCCTGGGTGGATCAGAGCTTGGCATCGGGGCGGTGATTCCGAGGAACGTAGTGTCTTCCTGAGTGGGAGCCGGGAGCGTGCTGCCTGCCTTGCTCCGCGTGCTGCGAGGCCCAGCCGCTTGGCCACCTGCAATTTTCTGTTCTTGCCCTCGTTTCTACCCTTCCATAATTGATATTTTCCGTACATTCTGCTACCTCCCTGGTGTCCCTTTTCCTGTTCCTGGGCTCTGGTGACCACCCCACTGCAAAGACAGACTTTCTGATCCCAGGATCCTCAGCAGGAGCTCCCGGCTCCTCTTCCCTTTTGGGTGGGGGGTGAGAGGGGTCGCTTCTCCAGGGTTAAGGTTTCACTGTCGTGGAAGCTGATGGTCCCCCTTGAACCTTCAGCCTCTGGTAACCTTCGCTGTACACCAAACTGATGCTCTGCTGCTGGGACCGGCATGGGAACAGACAGATCCTGCAGCAGTGCTTAATGTAATCCATGGGTTTTTTTTTTTTTCCCAGGCTTGTGTGCCTGGGTCAGAATAGTTTGGTTCTTGTGGGTTTTGCTTGGTACAGAATAACTCAACCGTGTAATTTGGTTAAATCCTTGTTTTGGTTAGAGAACAGCAGTTAAAAGTCAAGAAGGGAAGGTTCCAGGGAGACGTTAGAGCCCCTTCCAGTGCCTGGGGGGCTACGAGGAAACTGGGGGGGAATTTTTCCAAGGGCAGGGAGTGACAGGACAAGGGG
>NW_010232744.1:5581-12273 GCF_000690775.1 Eurypyga helias | reverse complement strand
GGACCAACCTGGGCTATGGAAGGGGTCCCAGCCCGTGGCAGGGGGGGGCACTGGGTGGGCTTTGAGGTCCCTTCCCACCCAAACCATCCTGTGACGGGCTGACAGCATCACAGGATGTGCTGGAGGCATGGTCTGTGCAGCCTGGCAAATTCCCTCTGTGAGTCCTGCTGATCTCTGGAATTGCCCAACCGTATGAGTCAGAAATGGGATTTAAACTGGGATACTCTGGATGAAGGAGCTTGAGGGCACTCAGTCACTCTGCCTGTGGAGTTCCTGTACCCATTTCTGCCAGGAGTCAGACCCTCTGCTCTATAAATAGCTTCTTTCTCCCAGCTGAACAACGTACAGCTCAGGGCTGCCCTTTCCTCCGCGCCAGGAACCAGGAGTCTTGGTGCCGACGGGACCAGCCCGGCCACTGGTGAAGGACATCCCAGGCAGCGGAGTGAGCCTGATGTGTGGATTTTAAATTTGGTTTACATTCTTTATCTCAGTTACAGCTGCCTTAATCTTTATTTTCATACCTTGCTTTTAAGATTTCCCTGGAGACAAAGTAGGATAACCAAAATTCCGTGCATCCGCTCTGTTAGCATTTCCAAGGGAAGGCAAACATCTGTAAAATGACACCAGGATGGCCAGTGCTGCTGCCACCAACTCTTACTGTGCTATAAGGACAGGTAAAAGGAGAAGGAAGGGATGAAATAAATGGGATTAGTTACACTCTGCAGCGCAAGGGACCTCGTGTGATTTCCTTAACGCCGTTCTGGGTGGCTGAACCCAGAAGTCTGGATCGTCCAGATCCAGAAATGGGAAGTCTGGATCGTCCCCGACCTGCCCTTCGCAGGCTGGGGGCAGCTGCTGTCTCAGGTGGGTCATTCCCTCTATTTACAGGGCAGAAAGCACTGTAAATAAATTAAAAAAAAAAAAAATCAGAAACAAATGAATTTTGGCAGGAAAGCAGCGAAGGGATTTGTGGAAGTGGATGGAAATGCCAAGCTCATTGCTGGAGGTCAGAGCCCGTCTGATCTGTCTGCAGGGTGTGTAAGGAGAGCTCCAATTCCCTCTCTGCAGTTGAATTCCAATGGCAAAAGGATTCCTAAATTGCTGTTTTCTTAAAGTCTTGGCAAAACTTTAAGTAAATAAATATTCCAGAGCAGTTGGCTCAGAACAGAGGGAATGTCGGGAGCCAGACTGAGCGGTGTGGGCTTTGGGCTCTGCCCCTGGCTGGCTCTGAGCTTGCTGTGCCGAGGTCAGGAGGCTTTGCCCCCCCCCGAACCATCAGCATCCTTCAGGTATCGCCTCATCTGGTGGCACCCAACTGATCCTGCCCCTCCCGTGGGGAACAACCATGGTTACGGAGCATTTTTGGGGCCGTTCTGGCTGCGGCTGAGCCAGGGAAAGGCTCTTGCCCTGGCCTCTCGCCTCTGCCCGAGAGCGGTTTCTTGCGGTGTGGCTCCTCTCCGTGTCACTTCCAAACGGCTCCTGGGGTTCGTGCCGGCGGCACTTTGTGGTGGCTAAACCCAGGAGCTGGGCCGGGTGAGGGTGTGGGGAATATCTGGTCGGGCTGGGTGAGGATGTGGGGAATATCTGGTAAGCCCAGATCTTCAGAAGAGAGATGAGAGACTTCTTGAAATGTCTCTGCAAATCTAGTTTGACTTGCATACAATTCCGCTCTACTTTATCTTCTTTTACTGCCTTTGATACCATTGGGAAGACTTTATTTTCCATAAATTCCTTCAAATTCTTTGCTTAGTCTTGTCTGACCGGTGTGTGTCTGCAGACTTGGTCACCAGCCTCTTCCTGAGCTTCTCTCTGTCTCCCAGAGCACCTTTCCGCACGTGTTCCAGGCCGGATGAGGCTTGGAGCAACCTGGGCTATGGAAGGTGACCCTGCCCATGGCAGGGGATGGGACTGGGTGGGCTTTAAGGTCCCTTCCCACCCAAACCATCCTGGGATTCCATGAAATTTTCTAGCCAGAAATGGAAAACAGGGTTCTGGAGCTGAAGTGGATGGATTTGCCCGTGGCCAGGCAGCTCTCGCGTTCAAACTCCACTTGGGTTCTGCTCTCCGGCACCTTATTGATCCCTGAATTTTGGCAGGAAACCCTGGAAAAGCAACACCTCTTCCCCCCGAAGTGTGCAATAAGGCTGCACGTGAGCCGATCTCCCTGCAAACCGCAGTGAGGGCTTTCAGCTGGTACCGACACCGTGCCCGTGGAGACCCTCCTCTGGCCGGCTGTTCGGGTCGGAACGCTGTTTCCCACCACTGACATCCCCCAGTATCAACGTATGTTGAAGGGGGAGAGGCCCAGAGGGTGTGTTGGACCTGGATCACCTGAACAGGAAGGTGTTGGCTGCTTTTCTCTTGTCTGCAGCACTTCAATTTAGCTTAGCGCTTAAGCTGGGCTTAAGTTCTGTCCAGCCCTGCAGATGCGTGTTCCCGAAATGTGGAAGAGAGGCAGCAAGAGGTTAAATGGAGCCCCGGAGCTGTTATTCCATGAGATCCTGAGCTGCTCCCGCTGCGGTACGGATCAACCTGGGCCGAAGACTCACCTAGGGAGTACTGCTCATGGAGGAGCAGGATGCAGTCGGGCGCTCTATCGATGCCTTCCCCTCCCTCTTGCGAGGGATCCGCTGGCTCGGAGGATCCACTCCAAACTCTTAAGCTGAGTCAAAGCAAACTTCCCACACATCTCTGCCTCCGGCCTCTTGTTCCAGATGTCTCTCGGCTGTGCACCCGGAGATGAAAGCCGTGGGTGGAGGGCCGGAGCTGTCGGAATCTCTTTGGGAGGAGGAACAAAGCTCTGCTAAAAATAGCAGGGGAAAATTCCTTTCCTCTTGCCTTAGAGGAAAATCCTGTCGGGGAGGCTGGAGCCTGGCTTGGCTGGCGAGGCGCTCCGAAACGTGCAGACACGGAGCTGAGAGTCGTTTTGGAAGTGGGCTACAAGGAAGCTGGGGGGGACTTTTTCCAAGGGCCTGTAGTGACAGGACAAGGCGTAACGGGTTTAAACTGAAAGTGGAAAGGTTTGGATTAGATATCAGGAAGAAATTCTTCCCGGAGAGGGTGGTGAAGCACTGGGATAGGTGGATGCCTATCTGTGGATGCCCCATCCCTGGGAGTGTCCAAGGCCAGGCCGGATGAGGCTTGGAGCAACCTGGGCTATGGAAGGTGTCCCTGCCCGTGGCAGGGGGGTTTGAACTGGATGATCTTTAAGGTCCCTCCCAACCCAAACCATTCCATGATTCCCAGGTCTCCTCCCCTCTGCTCATGGAGCTGGAGGCCGGTGCTGCGGGGCCTAGCCCAGGTTTAAGCCAAGCCCAAGCCCACAGAGCCCATGTGCTCGTGGTATCGCTGGAGCCTGGTTGGAATTCGTTTCTGAACAGCCAAAACTTCTCTAAACGTGCTGAATGTGTGGGTTTTTTTTTTCTTGCTCGGTTTCACGTTTTATCGTTGCAGGCGCCTCCCATGACTTCGTGTCCTTCCACACACGCCGCCGTGGCCCTGTTCCTCGCTTCCTGCGCCGGCAGTAAGCTGTCCCACGTTTCATTGTCCCCCCCGCTGCCGCATCACGCGCTCCCTTTGTGCCGACGCTTCCTCCGCCGCGCTCAGCCGTCGCACCCTCGCTGCCTTCGAGGTTGCCTTTCCCATCCGCTCGGAAACGTAGCCTGGGCCTGCCGGCGGCTCCCTGGGAGAGCGCTCTGGCTTTTCCCTCTGCCCCTTTCGGAACAGGATAACGGGATTTGGGACGCAGCGCTGGCCAGCAGCCACAGTTGTGTGGCTGTGAGCTCCGTCGCCCTTAATCTCCGTGCAGACGTGCCGGGGGCGAATTAGCTTTACAAATTTCCATTTGAGGTAATCCCCTGAGTGGATTAGGAAGCTCTTTCCAGATCCCAAGGAGAGGGGGAGAAGGGATGCTCTTACTCCTTTGTGTTCAGCTCAAAGGGTTGAATCTAAAGGGGCTGTCCAAGACCTCCTTGATTTTTGGACGGATACAAGTGAGTAAAAGCAGCCCAACAAATTATCCCACACTCCAGCTGGAATAACAACAATCTCAATGAAGTTTAACCCCTCCCTTTTCCCAGAAATGGCTTTTTTCGGATTTCTAAAGCCAAGTGGGAGCCAGGGATGGGATGTGCTGCTGGCTGGGGGCTGGGTGAGCAAACCCCAATGATGTGGGGGCTGCTGATCATCCAAGGGACCCCGATTTTTCCCGGAAGCAAGGGGGAGGTGCCCATCCCACCTCTGTTGGGACTGGGAACGGCTGTGCTTAGACGAGCCCCCCCCGTCCTGTCACCGCAGGCTGGGGGCTGCTTATTTGGGGCACCAAATAAAATGCGTTTTTTGAAATCTCTGTCGCGAGGTGCTGGGGGAGCGCGGAGAGATGCGAGCGCTTTACTGGGGTATTAATGACATTGCAAACCCCCTCGATTTAACTATTCCCATCCCGTCACCTCGAGAGCTTTTCAGGGAAGGGGGGAGCGTGGAGTTTCATTCCTGAACAGCATCCTGAGGGTTTGAGGGTGCGTCAGGCTGTCTTCCCTGAGATTGGACCTGGCTTAACACCCTGCCCCACACCTGGGGCTTTCCACGCAGCGGGATATAACCGGGTTCTGCTGTGGCGAGCAGTGCCAGCCCTTCCAGGGATCTGAGAGGATCCGGACTCTTACCAGCGTCGGGACAAAAGGCAACGGACACAAACTGATTCCAGTCTTGCACTGCAGCGGTGGCTGGTCTCTCAAGAGCTGCTGGCAAGTCCTAATGCAGCCGGAGGCCTCGGACACCAGAAACGGCGTCAGAGGGACGAATCACCCGGATGTGGATGCAAACTCGGGCTGGTGAGGGGTTCTCCAGCCTGGGCAGTGTCTCTGTTTCTCTCCCAGCAGCTCGTGGCCGTGTCCAGCTTCGGCTGGAGGGCTTAGCTCCAGGCTAAGGCTCATCTCAAAGGCTTTTTCCTGAATATTTGTCCTATTCCTGTGAATTTGGGGCAGCAGCGGGCGGCTTGGCCAACAGGGCCTCTTCCAACTGGGCCCCTGACTCTGAGGAAGGGCTGGCTGTGGCTGGGAGTGTCTGGAACTCAGCAGAGCCATGCGCCCTGGCCCTCGTGGGGTTTTGGGGGTGCTGGTGGGGCACGCTCCACCCCAGTTCCTCATTCAAGAACAGCGAACGTGTGTCGGGTGAGCCGTGTCTCCCCAAAACATCCACCCAAAGCCCATCCGCTCTTCACTGAGCCACCTCCTCTGCCCTGTGGCATGCCTTTCCCTGCCGGAACGGCCTGGCAGGATAAACCCAAGTCTTTAATGCCTCGTTAAGCAGATGAAATGCCTGCTTTCCTCCTGAATTTCGGAGCCGTTGGCAGCAGGAGGCCCCGAGGAGCCACCTGGCTCACGTGACGCCTTCCTCGCCTCATGTCCCAATGTCAAGACATAAATGCTTTTGGGAAGCAAGCGGAGGGTGTGAGGAGGAGCTTGGGGCAGCTCCTGCCTGCTCCCCTGGAGCTGGGATGGGATTTTTGGCCGAGCCCATCCCCATCCACTGGCTTATTTGCAGCTCAGGTTGTTCTACTGCAGAATGTGTCTCCAGACTGGACACCCCAGGGACCTTCAGGGCTTGAAATCGTGGGCGAGGATGGAGCGGGGAACAAATCAGACTTTTATGAGTTTTATGGAGAAATGGGATCCTTCTTCCCAGACATCCTAACCAGGCAGCATGCCGGAGGGCTTTGTTCGCATCCCACGGTGAGAACCTGCGTGTGGTGGCCAGCCCAGCCGGTCTTCCCATGCTGCCTCTCCAACCAACCTCCACTCAACGGGAAGATTCCGTTGGAGAAATCGCCACCTTCTCCTTTTCCATTTGATTCTCCGTCTGTGTAACGAGCCGTTGGTTTTCCTGAATCCTCTGAGCCCGGCCTGCGGGCTCGCTTCAACACTTCGTCTCCTCAGGTGCCTCCTGGGAGGCCTTGGCTCGGGCAGGGAGCTCTTAACCTCATTCCCAAGCTTTGCTTGGATGCCTGAGTTGATGTCTGACGTGAGCAGGAAACTTAAGGGCTCAAAATACAGGCCCTAAAAACACTTCAAGTCTCACTAGTGTTGTTGGACCTTGGAGAACAAATCTCTGAATCCCACGGAGAAACCAGGGTCAA
Source organism: Eurypyga helias (assembly GCF_000690775.1). Taxonomy (NCBI): domain Eukaryota; kingdom Metazoa; phylum Chordata; class Aves; order Eurypygiformes; family Eurypygidae; genus Eurypyga; species Eurypyga helias. The sequence continues at coordinate 6,137 of NW_010232744.1, read as the reverse complement.
AGACTCCCGTGGCCGGGGATATTTCCATCCTAGGTGCTGCTGGGTGCGAGTCCGGGCCGTAGCAGCAAAGGATTCTGGGGAGTTTCCAAGGTTTTTTAGTGGTTCAGGAGGTGGGAACGCCATGGCCTGGAGCCGGGCATGGCACGGAGTTTTGCCAAGCGGGCTTTGGCGACCCTCCTCGCCTTGCACCCGGCCCCGTTGCCACCGAAACCGTGTCGATGCGTAACCAACGGCTTCGTTTTGTCGCCGTTGTTGCGTGGAACAGAAGGAAACTGCGGTTTGTGCGCTTCCTGGCTGCGCGCCGGCGGGCGAATGAGCGCTCAGGGGTTTGCCAGCCCTTCGCCGCGGGCCGTGAGCTTCGGAAACCCCCCGAAACGAGGGTGGCAGCGTCTCTTCCCCCCAGCCCGGGAGGTGCTTTGGGTGAGCTACGCCGGCACCCTGTGGTTCTGCGCCCCGTAGCCGGTTCCTTCCATGGAGAACGAGGTAGGAGCTGGGTTTAAATCGGCTCCCAGAAACGCGGAAGCTGTTCCGCGTCGCGTCATGCCGGGCGACGCCT
>NW_010232744.1:4646-5569 GCF_000690775.1 Eurypyga helias | reverse complement strand
CTCCCCAAATCCTGCTTTGGGGAGGGCCTGTGGCTCTCCCACAGGGCTTGGGAGCGACGGTCCCTTTGTAGCATCCTCCCAGCCCTACGGAGGTGGCATCCAAGGGAAAAAGTGAGTTTCTTCTGCTTTGCTCCGTAGGGATTGGGCCAGATCCGGCAGAGATCTGAACCGAGACGGAGCTGTCGGATCCCGTATGGTGAAGGGGGGGTGCGTCCGGGGGACCGTTGTGGCCGGGACCTGACCGCGGTGGCAGATTTCTGCATCTCTCCGTTTCTGATTCCTAAAAAACGTGGGTGGAATGAGACCTTTTGGCAGCGCCAGCCGCGGTTCGGGTCTGGACACCCTTGGAGTCGATCTGGGAGAGCCAGGGTCAAGCCCCAGGCTCCAATCTTGGCAGAGACACCTGTTTCTTTTGGGATTTGCTTCTTCCCGGAGCCAGGAATGGTCTCCCGGCCCCTCGGCAGGAGCCAGCTGGGTCACACAGCGCAGGGTGATCCTGCGCTGCAGGAAGGGACGGATGCTGCCCCCAAAACCTGCCTGTGCTGTGAAGGCAGAGCTGTTTCACCATCACATAGCTCTGTTTTCTATCCCTCTTGTCCTATAAACTCACTCTATTTTTATCCCCCTGCTCCGAGGGACATTTTTCAGGGCTAGGCCGTCCCCGACGTCCTTGCGATGCCTGGGATTTGGTGAATACTGCTCACCCAGGACCTTTTCCATCCCACTTTCCCATCTTACTAAAACTTCAGCCTGGCGTTGACCTGTTCTTGCTCCTGGAGCTCTTTCACGCTTGTCTACACTGGGAAAAGCATGGAGAAGCTGGAGCTCTGGGAACAGGTCCCATGCCTGCACACTGGGCCCGGTGCCTCGGCTGCTGCACAGGGAAGGACACTGTGGGGAGGAGGTGACACGGTGGTGGCACT
>NW_010232744.1:3931-4596 GCF_000690775.1 Eurypyga helias | reverse complement strand
GTTGTTGGCGGTGCTTCCCAAGGCAAGGCCCTGCGGCAGACGGTGGGAAGGGATGGAGCGGAGTTTGCAGGGGGCTGAGCCCAGGCACTTGGTTTATATCTAATTAATTCCCCTTTCAGAGCATCTTTCCTGCCTCTGCAGATTGGCCAGGCTTTTTTTCCTGCCTGTGAGAATCCGGAAAGCCGAAGGGTGGTTGCCCCGAGGGGTGGGAAGCGGAGAGCATCGCTGCATGGATCGGGGCAGCCGGATGCGAGCGGGCGTGGGGCAGCAGAGCTGCGTGGCCATGCAGCCGGCTTGGCCACCGAGGAGCTCTGCCTTTCCTCTCCGGACTGGCACGTAGCACTGCTGTGAATCCTAAATCTTGGATCTGCCCCAAAACATCCATTTGAGCTGGCAGACTTGGAACTGGAGGAGTCTGTGCACGGTAGAAGGACGGAGGTGATGCTCCCTCTATAGCTGGGAGCCCGTGTGTGCACGCTGCTGCCCGCCTGGGCTTGGCTCCCAGTTTTATCCCAAACCCAATGATTTGGGAACCACAAAGACCTGGTTTCCCCAGGAGAGAGTCACGTACTGGCATTTTTGGATCTCCCCTGAGACAGCATCTCTGCCTTTTCCTTTTGTAACCCTTCGTTGCCTGACGCCGACTACGGATGTAGGGGCTGGAG
>NW_010232744.1:3446-3876 GCF_000690775.1 Eurypyga helias | reverse complement strand
CCAGAAACTCTCCCGTAACCCCATGACCCCGGTGTTTCCCTTTCTTTCTACAGCCTGGAATAGTGTCTCCTTTCAAACGAGTCTTCCTGAAGGGCGAAAAAGGTCGGGATAAAAAAGCCCAGGAGAAGGTTACGGAGAGACGGCCCCTGCACACGGTGGTGGTGTCCCTGCCCGACCGCGTTGAACCCGACGTGCTGCTGAACGACTACATCGAGAAAGAAGTGAAGGTAAGCCCTGCCTGGCTGGGCTTATATAGCATATATGTCATGGAATCATGGGGTGGGTTGGGTTGGAATTACCTTAAAGCCCACCCAGTCCCACCCCCTGCCATGGGCAGGGACACCTTCCATAGCCCCGGTTGCTCCAAGCCTCATCCAGCCTGACTTTGGACACTTCCAGGGATGGGCCATCCCCAGCTTATCTGCGCAAC
>NW_010232744.1:0-3036 GCF_000690775.1 Eurypyga helias | reverse complement strand
TGTCGGGGCTGCCAGCGCACACGGCCGGCTCATGGCCAGCTCCTCGCCCCCAGCACCCCAAGTCCTTCTCCTCAGGGCTGTTCCAAATCCATTCTCCCCCCAGCCTGTCCTTGTCCTGGGATCACCCTGACGCAGTGCAGGACCTTGCCCTTGGCCTTATGTATAGTTACATAGGTAGTTATATAACACCAAATGTGTATAACTATATATAGTTACGTAGCCTTGGGATGACTTAAAGACATGAGAGATCTTCCCTACGTGGGTGTACTTGGCACTTTCTGAGCAGGAGCTTGGAGCACCAGCCCTTCGCTCTGCGTTGCTGGTGCCGTTCTTGCGGTAGCTGGCACGTTTGGGGACGTGCTTTGCGTGTACGTGCCGTGGTAACGATCCCGTTCTTCCTTTCCAGTATTTAGGTCAACTCACATCCATCCCAGGGTACCTGAATCCCTCCAGCCGCACGGAAATCCTGCATCTGATCGATAACGCCAAGGTGAGCGCTCGCTCTCTGCAACGACCCTGCTCCGTGTAGTCACTGATGTGCAGCACGGAAAAATAAAGGGCTTGCGGGGATTCCGTGGGGTTGGGTGGTGGTCCGAGCCGTGTCCTCCATCCCGTGGGCCTTACCAAAGGCAAAACGTTTGTTTTAGCGAGCGCATCAGCTCCCGGGGCAGCTGACCCAAGAACACGATGCTGTCATCAGCCTCTCTGCCTACAACATCAAGCTGGTATGGCGGGATGGAGAAGATCTCATCCTCAGGGTCCCCATCCACGACATCGCCTCCGTTTCCTACATCCGAGACGACTCCTCTCACTTGGTCGTGCTGAAAACAGGTAAGTTGAAGGCTCCAGCCTGTGCTGGCCGCAAAATTCCTCCTGGAGCCTCTCCAGCAGCTGCCAAGCCCCAGATTAGAGCTGTAATTCACTGACTCCTAGGAAAGCTTGGAATCTTTGTGTTTATTCTACATTTTCTGTCCCGCTCCCGTCTGTGAGGACCTTTGTGGATGTCAGCAAGGAGGAAAAGCAGGCAGAGGCAGCTCCTCCCGCCTGGTCCCCACATGCGTTGGACCTTCCCAACCCTCGTGCAGGTCACTGGGACAATTTCAATGCAGTGCTGGATGCCGGTTGGGAATCACTAGGGCCATTCCCATCGCTTCTGACACACCTCACTTCATGTAATAACCGGAGAGGGCCCGGAATCTGACCCCAGCAGCTCTGTGTGGCTCAGACCCATGTGGTTTGGGAAAGGCTGAGCTACTTAGAGGATATAATGACAGAGATTTATGGGATTATAACCCCCCCCGACAGCAGGGGACAGTCCATAGAATAAATGGGTAGCTGAGCAGGCTGTAATTCTGCTCCTGATGGATTTCGGGGGCTGGCTAAGCCCCAGGAATGAAGCCGAGCTCCAAATTACAGCCTTTTTATTGTAGGACTTTAGCCCTGTGCGGCATTCCAGTGGAGTTCCCGGATCCCAAGAGCTCCCTCCTCCAGAATCCTCTGCCCTCCTGCCTTGGGGGGCCTTCGGTCTCCCCCCATCAGCCTGCTACGAGGGCAGCTTGCCCAGTGAGGGCCGTTCTCTCCCTGCTTCCACCTTCCCATCACGACATCTCTCTTCCTCAGCTCAGGATCCCGGGATCTCCCCGAGCCAGAGTCTCTGTGCCGAGAGCTCCAAAGCCCTGACCTCGGGCTCGCTGTCCGAGAGCGGAGTGGTTCCTGTCGAAGCTTGTTGCTTGGTGATCCTGGCTACGGAGAACAAAGTAAGACTCCAACCCCGCCAGTTACAGCGCTGTCCCGCGTTGGGGACACTCCAGGGTCACTCTCCCATCGTGACAGCGCTGGGACTGGGATTGCTGGGAGGGTGTTTGGCCCTTAGGCCAGCCTGACCACGATTTCTCAGGCCGACGGCAGGGAACCACGAGGCCCTGGGTGGCCTCATCCTGCTCCTGCCCAGCCCCAGGCTGCGTCACAGACATAAACCCGGTTTTAAGACTTCAGAGCGCGGGTTGGGCTTTGCTGGTGCACTGGGGGATGCTAAATCGGGGGAGGGGGATCCTGGGCCCTGCCCCAGCCCCGGGACCCGATTCCGACACGAGCGGGTACTGGAAGGTGGTTTTCCCTTTGCTGCCTGCTGCCCAGCGCTTGTTCCAGCAGCAGAAACTCCCTGAGGATAACCGAATCCCTCCCACCGTAGGATTTTGCTAACTGGGGTGTTTTCCTGATGCTGACCTGGGAATTTGTTTCATACGGTGTCTGGATCCAGAGATTCTGATCTCGTCCGTGCACTCCCGCAGCAGGACCCCTTTGCCCTCAGCAGGGAGTTGTGCACCCCGTGTTTTCGGCTCTAACACGCTCCGAGGTGCCTGCGCCTCGTCGGGATGGCGGTTACGCTGCCAAAATCCCAGGGAGCTGACATGAGGAGTAGGACAGCATCGACGCAAAACCTGGCTGCTAATGAACAGCTGGGAATTGATGATGGAGCATCCGATCTCAGATTGCCCGATCTCAGATTCCCTGCCCATGGCAGGGGGGTTGGAACTGGATGATCTTTAAGGTCCCTTCCAACCCAAACCATCCTATGATTCTATGATTGCCTGGGTCCCCCTGGTTGGAGAGGGCTGGGATGCTCCAATGGGAGGGCGATGAGGGGTGCTGCACCCCAGGAGTCCGTCCCCTCCAGCACTGGGTGCACGACACTAACGAGATCCAAGGTTTTTCCCTTGCGGCTCCGCCAGCATCCCAGATCTTGGATGAGCACGTTCCCTGTCCTCAGCGGGAGCACAGCACCCCTACAAACCCAGCCTGGCGCTGTCCCGCGTGGTGGGCCCCAAAGGCCACCACAGTAGCCCCTGCCTTCCCGCCCGCAGGTGACGGCCGAGGAGCTGTGCTCGCTCCTCAGCCAAGTCTTCCAGATCGTTTACACCGAGTCCACCATAGACTTCCTGGACAGAGCGATCTTCGACGGGGCCTCCACGCCGACGCGGCACATGTCCTTACACAGCGGTGAGTGCCCGCTCTCCCCATTGGCCTCCTCCTCGC
>NW_010232743.1:4012-4239 GCF_000690775.1 Eurypyga helias | reverse complement strand
GTCTCGATATTGGGTGTCTGTCAGTCGTACAGGGGGAAGGCCCTAGGTGGCAGAGAAACAAAGGGGGAGTTGGCGAGGAGCAAGGCTGCCATGGGCAAAAGTGGGTGCAGAGGGACTCTGGAGGAACTTTGATTAGGAATTGTCCCAGAGAGCGATGTGGGACCAAGCAAACATCTGAAATTAGCAGACATCTTTGTGGAGCAGAAGGTGAGCAGGCTGCGCAGAGC
>NW_010232743.1:0-3949 GCF_000690775.1 Eurypyga helias | reverse complement strand
GCGTGGGTCTGCTTGCTTCTTTTCAGTGCCTCAAGGATAGTTGAATAGAAAAAAAAGAAAAAAAAAATCCGCTCAACAGCCAGCTCGATGCTGCGAGGAGGGGACACAGGAACTATTTTGCAGGCATCTTGCTGCTGCGGAAATGGTTTTCTTGAGGGGAGGGAGGTGCGTGTGTGGGTAACGTTTGCAGTAAGACTGTACGGAGCACAGAAAATGCCATTCGAGCAGCCCCAGATGCAGCGAGCAGCGGGGAGGGCGGCTGGGAGAAGACCTTGATGGGCCACCCCACGGCCGTGGGCATGAGGGGGCAGATGTGACGTTGATGAGCAGCCAGCCCTTGTGCCGTGGGGAGCAGAGAGGGGGGAGCAAGCCCTTGGTTAGCAGGCTGTCTCCCAGTGCTGTGGCCGAGCAAGTGCTGCAGGAGATCCTATGAGGATTTTTATTGCGGTCTCTTTGTTAGCTACAGACAGGCACGCACACACTCACAGCTTTCAGCCAGGTTGTGGGAGGTAAGTGGGGGAGGAGAGGAAGGGAGCGCGTGGGGTGGCACTGGGAAGCAAGGGGGCTGCATGGGCTGGGCACGATGGGAACAGGGGGACAGGGCTGTAGCCGTCCCCACTACCACAAAAAAAAAAGAGCCCCTGCGATTTTCAGGGACTTGTTGGCAACTCAGCGAGGGTTGCCATAGCTTTTTATGTAGGGTGACCAGAACCGGCTGGAACTGGTTTGAGGCAGATCAGCTCCTGAACACAATGCAGTCACTGAGCTACTACAGTGGGATAGCTTCCTCCCTTCATGGCAGCCAAAAGCAGAGGAGCTTGCAGAAAGACACCATCCCCAAACAGTATGTGAATGCACACTTTAGACACACAGCACTGGTATGTGGCTAATGTAGTCATAAAGGATTCTGTATGTAAATGTACATATTTGCAGTAACTGAGATTACTATGGCTTTTCATGCCTTTCTATGCTTAAGGAATGGGCAAGAGCTGAGATTTATGACCCTTATTAAAATATTTTTGCTTTGCAAGGGTGGGACATTGGTTACGCAGTATATTTTAAAACTAAACTAAATAAAATTATTTGTAATTGTAGTTATGCTTGTGACTGAAGAATGCTGCTTTGCATGCTATTTTATTTACAGGATGCTGTCTTGTGGTTGTCTTCTTTAGGAGATGTTAAGGGGGGGGTGCTGTGCCTTTCTGTAAAGCCAGAAGGAAACAATATTGTAGAATTATGCATAAAAGCATTGCAAAGGTACTGTAAGCAATACTAGTTTTCCTTTCCTCCCCCCCCTCCTTGTAGGCCTATTGATTTGGGCTGCCTTTAACCCTTTCATATTTGCATCTGTGGCAGTAACTAAGCATTGGCTAAAAAAATCTTTCAAAGGTCAAGGTTCACAAGGTGAGATGTGGTGTTTGGGTTATGAATATAACAATAGCATGAAGGTACGTGTCTGAAAAGTAACTGGCTCACACTTGGCAGACTAGTAAGGAGACAATTGTTTAAGTGTTACTAAAGAAATGTTATTAAGGTCTTCCAGTTTTAATAGTATTAAAGGTATTATTTGTAAAGACTTATTGATATCTTCACTAGATACAGTATTTTTGATGAAATGTCTTGTATGCAGATATACATTTTTTTACAGTGTAATGATACGGAATAGGCCTCTGAATGACAATCATAATTGTGGACCACATGGCAGTGAACTGTTCTGTGTTGTTTTACAGCATTGCACATTCAGAATTTGCTGTTTGATTATTTAAAGGTTGCTTGTTTGGCCATATCTGAGTAACCCAATAATTTTGAATTAAGGTCTTCAGTATCAAACATGCACTTAGTGCAGCCTACATAGAAAGAACCCCATATGAAATAAATAGTATAGATGGTGTTTCTTAAACTGTTGTAACCCAGGGAGGATTTTGCAGCAGCCAAGTGGAAAGATGTATTTTAGAGGTTTGATGGAACTCCAGTGGGTTATTAGTGGCATGAATTATAATATTGTGTAGTAATGAAATAAGAATAGGGAACCAGATGAGCAGTGCATCAGCTCCTGACAGTTGACTATTTTTAACTCAAAGCAATAGATAATGGACAGGAATTTTTTTTCCTCATCTGAAAAAATAAATGTGTACTTAGATCTGAGCTGGCATTAGTATCTTACAGGGAAAGCTGAAGGATTCAGAGAGAGGGAGAGGGGAGAGAGAAGAAAGCAGTAACGAATATAGCAAAGGGAAGAACAAAGGCTGTTACAGCTTACACATTGGAACACTAAACATTTTGCCTTGGGGATTCTTTTGCTAGAACTGTTACTTCCTATAACAGGAAATCAGCAACTCTAGTATCTTACCCAGTATGATTTTTAAAAAAATCTGACCAGTCCTGGCTGTATTAGCCTGTTTGGTAATCTACAATCAAGATACATATGGAGGCAGAACATTGAAAATGTTCTGTCCTGGTGTGAAATAGGGGTCTCTTCCTCTGTGCTCAGCAGAATAAAGTAGTCTTAAAAGCCTTGAGAGGTTGTGGATACTGGGCAAGTTGTATGGTGGCTGATAATAGGCAGGGTGCCTGCATCAGAGTGTCAGTGCAAGGCAACATTTTTATTTCTGGCTGCAGTAGATTATGTAAGGTATTTAGATATTAAGGTCCCTTTCAACCCAAACCATTCTATGGTATTAATTGTAGAAAAGTGAAAATAGCATGTGTGCTGGTTTTAGTTGAACCACAATAGCATGCTAATGTTTAGCCTGAAATTATGTTTGTGGTTTTTAATGCAGCTACACTTGTTGTTTCAGGTTTGATAGGGCAGTAAATCGCTTGTGTGGTGGAGCAAAATGCCTAACAGATCACTGTGCTGATTTTTCTTTCTATTTTTCATAATTTGGATGCAGAGGTTCTATATTTGACTATAAATGTCTGTAGCAAAATTATGCTTGCAAACATGAATTCTTGTTGCATGAAAGGAATAGTGTCTGTTGTTGATGATGCATGTTCTTTTCCAAGTGTCAGCTAAAATTCATAAGTTACATGAGGGTACCTTTTAGGTTTGTTTGGTTTGGGGTTTTTTTGTTTGGGTGGTTTTTTTTTTCCTCTCTACCAGAATAGCAAACAGTTTTAAAACTGTAAGTTATTACGCTGAATTTTGTGACAATTCATCTGTTCTGTTTGAATTTTTGAACACGATCTGTACTATGAATTTTTATTTTTAGCAAAGGAGGTTTTGAATTTGGAGGGATTTTTGTAGGCTGTGAGATGGGAAACCTGAATAGATGTTGGAGTCCACAGTGTTCTTAGTGAGGTTTATTTTTTCAGTCTAATAATATTTGTAAATGCTCTTCACCAGGAGATTATGATTTTGCATGTAGGCCAGCTTTCCAGCAGAAAATGTTGCTTAATGCTGGAGGGTTGGTCTACTGCATCGGCAGTCATGATCTCATTTTGCATTGAGGCTTGTCTCAGGTGTTTGATCTTGAGAAGGTGGTTAAGGATTTATCAAGTTCCAAGAATCTTTTGAATGAATTAACTAACTTCGGTTTTCTTAAAAGTGTGAATGTGTGTTAAATGTGCACACAGATAGCTGGTAATGTGTGTTTAAAAAACAACCCCTGACTTGACCCTGAGGTTTTAGGGCCTGATGGTTGCTGGTGGTGCCCAGGTGGGTCCTGCCTGACTTGGAGTGCTCTCCTGGGATTGTCTGCAGCAACTTCACACTGGCTTTGAGCAAGAATTGCCATCCACTTAAAAAAAGTATGTGAGAGGAAATAGGCAGGAAGCAGTGCCATTTAGAATGTGACTGAAATTGGCATTGAAAGGGGAATCTCAGAATTCTGTCAGTGGTGTTGTACATCTGAATTACTCACTTGTACTATGCCAGGCCATTTTACATAGAGAAGTATCATAGAATCATAGAATGGTTTGGAATGGAAGGGACCTTAAAGACCATCTA
>NW_010232742.1:0-6990 GCF_000690775.1 Eurypyga helias | reverse complement strand
TGTCAGAAGCTTTGGTGAAGTCGAGATAGACTGTTCAGTCATCTCTGGACACAGTCCTTTAAGTCCTGTCTAAATTATGGCTTTGAAAATATCTGAGCACAAGAATGGTCAAGTTTTTTGCTTGGTCTGGGAAGAAGACGGTGTACTTCTAAGAGATTCTTGTGTGGTTTTACAGACTTGTCTTTACTGAAGTTCTTTTCTAATATCCACTTTTATATCAGGGTGTTTAGAGCAGGATGCCAGCATTTGCTTCTCACTCTTAAAGAAGCTGAAACAAGTTTGTTTTGTCTGTGAGATCAGTTATGCATCTGAAGTTGGTCTGCATGGTTCTTTGGAGTCTGTTGAGCCTAGAAACTGTTGTATGAATAGAAGTTTAGAAGCAGCTGACTTGTGAGAACTGCTCACAGAGAAGGGACACAGCATGAAGAGGTGGTGTGAGCTGTTCAGAAATGTTCTGGAATATTGAAGGCACCAGTGAGTGGTGCATAGCATCATATAGATGTTCATGTCAGCTTGTGATCCTGCCTTTGCAAGGAGCAACTTTATCATGTTACCCATCGGACATTGCAGCAGTCTGAGTACAAGGCAGATACTCACATGGAAGCTTTTGCTTAACAAAGCAAAAACTTTTAGCATAGGCATTGGTTCTCTGTTGCATTAGAGGTGCAAATCTCAGTAATAAATTTAACCCACTACTGTCAGCTGCTATGCTGCTATAATGACAAACAATAGAATTAATTGGGGAAGGGTTTATGTCAAACAACTGATGAGAGTGTGAAGGATTTTTAACTTAAATGCTGTTAAGGATGTCTTCCAATATAGTAAAGAATTGGGATACTAATCCAGTTTTTTTCATTCATAGATTAATAAAAACACAGGGAACAAGCAAGAAATGTGGAAGAGAAGGCAATGAAACTGAAACAGAGCTGCAGCTGTCTCTGAAAACACACCTGGAGGGCTGCTGAATGTACAACCTCTTTTCATGACCATGTAGAAGAGGTTAACATCTTTCCTCACAAGATAAATTGCTATGTGATTTTTTTTGGATTCAGACATATTGATAATGATTTTTAACATACTTACAATGTTGGGTTTTCAACAATACTTACCTAGCTGTTGAACTTATTCCATGCTGGTTTATTTTGTGCGTAATTGCCTTACTCTGACTATTCAAATATACATTTATGGGTTTGCATGCAAGGTTTTGTATTAGCTGTTTTGTTTTGTTTGGTTGGTTGGTTTTTTTCTGGGGGTAAATACTGTTTTCAGTGCTGTGCCAGGTGATGAAACATTTAGATTATTTCCACTGTTATTATTTCATGAGTTTCTGAAAATGTTCCTTCACTTTTACTTATGAAATTGTACACTAAGATTGGAAATCTAAATTAAATCTTCAGCTCTAACATTTTGCCATGGTCTAACCTTATCTAGGAATTAAGTACCACACAGTCACTCGCTCGCTCAGCTGGTGCTGTGCCAGGTGATGAAACATTTAGATTATTTCCACTGTTATTATTTCATGAGTTTCTGAAAATGTTCCTTCACTTTTACTTATGAAATTGTACACTAAGATTGGAAATCTAAATTAAATCTTCAGCTCTAACATTTTGCCATGGTCTAACCTTATCTAGGAATTAAGTACCACACAGTCACTCGCTCGCTCAGCTGTGCCCCCCTCCCCCAGTGGAGGAGGCGAGTTGGAGGAAAAGACATGGAAGCTTGTAAAAGTTGAGATAAGAACTATTTAATATTTTAATATAAATTAAAATAGTGATACTAATATTAACAATACTACTACTACTAAGTAATTAAAATAATAGAGAATAGAACATATGGTACAGTTGCTCACCGCCTGCCCACCGACGCACAGCCAGGTCTGGACTAGCAAGAGCCAGAGCCCCAGAGCCTCAGAGCAACACCACACCAGGACAAAAGCCAGCTGATCCCCAGCCCACTAACGAATGAAGTGGCCATACGGCTAACAACGGGGCCAAGAGCTAACGAAGGAGCAAATGACCCAGCTATCAAGATAGCCCAACTCTTAAGGACACGGACAGCCCCTACCCCCCAGGCCACTTCCTGCCTCAGAACCACCCTCATGCACTGGGCAGGATTGACCATGGAATGAAACACTCCCTTAGCCACCACGGGACAGCCGTCTGCACTCTGCAGAAAAGCAGCTCTTTCCTGCCTGAGACCGGCACACATTTGCAGTGAGATCAATTTTTGTTCTTCCCATTCTCACTATGAGCAAAAACACCTAAAATTAAAAAAAAAAAAAAAAAAGTGTAAGAATTATTTATACCTGGAAAAAGCTGGTGATGACACAGGTGGATGATTGCCTAAATTCCAGGGAGCAGAGGGTGGTAATGATCTTCAAGGGAACATACTTGGGTGCACTGTGGACTAAAAAACTGCTATAAGGAATTCTTTGCTAAAAGAATTCTTTGCTATTTCTTATGAGCTTTAAAATTAAGTCATACCCATTATGATGACAAATACTGGCTTGTCAGTGTATGTGAATGAATCAGGTTCTAGTTACATTTGTATGTGGGGGTTTCAGTTGCATCTTTCTAGAATCCTTCACAGCTTAAATGGATGTTGCATTTCCTTTGTGTCGTAAATCGCAGCATACTGTTGCTGTGAGCTTTTAAAACAGCTGTTGGACATTACTCAATGGGTGGGAAAAATGTTAATAAGGAATAAATATGTGCATCTTCTGAAAGGACATTCTGGTGACAAATTCCTAAATGCAAAACTGTTGTTACTGTCACAGGTAGTTACCTTGAACACCATGTTTTATGTCTTAGATTGGAAACAGTGAAGGAAAGATCGTCCAACTTCCTTGAAAGCTCTGAGTGCAGGTTGAATGGTTTTGTATTTAGTATTCAGAGCATCGTGCTAGAACCCTACCAGTAAAATAAGATTGTGGTACGAGATGGAGAAAAAAGTCCTATTCTAACATAGATCAATAAAACTGCAAGAGGTGAGTGATGAAAAAATGCCAATAAATAACAGAAATATACATGGAGACCACCAAAAACTTAGTCTAAATGGCAGAGGTGATATATTCTGCTATTCTGTGTGCTTTTGAGGGAGCATTTCTTGTACAATTGCTGCAGTTAAGAAGATTACCAGGCAGCTGTAAAAATCCTGTGTGCGCTCAGCTGGCTCAGATGTTTAACATTTTTAGAAAGAAACTCTGAACTGAGCTCTTCATTCACTTGACATTTGTCCCTAGGAAGCTCTGTTTATTATTAAGTGCAGGTCAACAGATTGTTTTGTCTGTGGTTGTTTGGGGAGGGGGTATGTGTCAGTTTGGTGTTAAAGTTGCAAAGGTAATTTCTTACTTAGCTATTTATATGATAAAAAAATATCAGGGAAGTTGATATGTTCCTGGTGGTTTTACCGGCCCATGACAAGCCAATCTAGACACTCATTTCAAAGTGCTCAAAAAACCAAGGCAGAGTCCCAAGGACAAGCACAGGTCCAGAGAAGCAGCAAGGTTTGGATAAAGGGAAAGCATGTTTGCTTGCATTTGCCATCTACCTGTCATTTTGTCCTCTCTGTAGCCAATGGGATCTTTTGTAGGAAAGACTTTAAGCAGGGCATCAAGCCTGTCAAATCCTGGCAGTGGCACGTCGCATGTTCTTGAAGGTGGTGTGTTGGGAATGCTGCTGAAGGAGGGGTATCACAGCGTTACCCAGGAGCCTGACCACAACCTTGGGCACAGCAGCTCATGCGCTGAATGTTATTCCTCGATTCTGCTGCTTTGGGTTTTTTCCTTTTGAAAATGTGTTAAGTGCAATGCTCTGACCCCTCTGCACTGCTGAAATACCGAGCGCAACACTTTCCAGGAAGGAGAGACCTGCCTACCTTCTGGTCCTTAAGGAAAGACTGATACTTGGACTTGTCAGAGACTACTTCAAGCCCCCAGGAACTCACACTTGGCTTTTACAAAGCTCATGCTGTTTTCCTGAACACAATGCTTTCTGTCATTATTTATAGAAAAGCTTTTAAGGAAAGTCTCCAATGCTGTAGCCGTCCAGAGAATCTAAACGTCGATTAGCTTGTCACATTTCTTACTTGAGGTAAAGCAAAATTCCAGAACTATTTAAACAGTTTTTAAACTTTCTTTTTAATTCTTTGCCTGCTGCGTTTTGCTGCTAAAAACCTGACTGCAACCTATGTATTTTTGTGATGTTTTCTTTCTTATACCTTGCATTGTCAGATGAACCCAGGCTGCAAGACCCCTGGTAGAACGGTAAGTTGGATGCTGACAGGAGTGAGAAGATGTCACAGCCCATGCACAGGTAGAAAAGAAGAGCAGTTAAGGAGGACACTTTGGTAAATGTCCATGGCAGTAGTATACTGGAGATCAGCACTGCAATTAACACTTCTAAGCTACTGAGAGATGTGGTCTGCATTTTATTTATTGCTATGTTTCTGTCATTAGTAACACCAGAAAGTGTGTGGCTGTTGCTCACTTTTTACTAAAGGAATTCATCAAGGGATTCAGCCAAGTAAGTGAATATTCCAAATGAGCGTCCAGTTGTCTTTAAACATCTTTTAAACGTTTCTGCCTGCCATTAAATTCTCTGACACATTTTTTATTGCATATGTGGAAAAACATAGAACTTATTGCAGGACATAAAACTGTATGGTGCGCAACTCAAGACCTCTTCCATTCTGATTTCTTAGTAGTTTGGTATGCAGCAGGAGATCATTTCCATAGACGTGTACTTCTTCTTCACTGACAAAATTTGCCTGACTGGGCAGTTTCTTTGCAGTGAGCATTGACTTTCTTGACCAATACTGAATAAGCAAACATTAAAATCCTACAGTTACTTGTGTTAAATATGATGAAAGAGAATTGAGTATGAGACAAAATTAAAATTGCTGTAGCCAGTCTTGCCTGAAATTTCTTCAGAAATTTGATTAAGGAGACTTCAGCTTGAGCAGAGAATTCTTGATTTCATATTTTCAAGGTAGCTGGCTACCTCAGCTTTAGGCGAGTGTTTGCAATATAAGCGTAATTGCTGCATGTGTTGTAGTGGTGGTGGTGACCTAAATAACTTCAAATTCCATCTTCCACAGTGTCTATGGGAACAGCTGCAGATTTCTATGTAGTTCCTTCATACAGCTGCCTTCACTTCAGTTGGGTTGCTACCAGTTTATCTCCTCTTTCTCCTAGCATGTTTTAAAATTGCTGGCTTTCGGGAGGGGAAATAAAAACAAAACCAACCAAGCAAAAAAACCCTCCAGAACACAGGATGCTTGGAACGGGCTCTTTGCCATCTCCAAAATATACATTTAATGCATGCAGTGAAAAAAGGAGAGACAGCTAGAAAAGCAGGAAGTGAAGAAGGTGGAAAAGAGGACAGAAAATATGCTGCCTAATAACGATACTGCATGTGTAAAATAATGTTCATATGGTTCCCGTTTTTACATATAAGGAGGTCCAGGTTTAGTCTATTATCTTACATTTTTAACATCTTTTCCCTGAAATAGCGTACCGTAGGTAGTTTTAAATTGTACCATAGTCACTACAGAAATTGCAGCATTGTGTAAGTGTGGAGGTGGTGGAGCAACTGCTCCTTTCCCTCTGTTACGTCTCCTTCCCCTCCTATGCCCCTGCTCTGAGGAAGCCTCCTGCAGCAACGCGGGTAGACAGCCAGATCCTATTGAAGAAAAACAAACACACACATACACAAAATCCAAACCCCAACCCTAAAAAAAGCCACCCTCTGGTTTTATGTGCCTTCTTTACACGTTTTCTTTACTCCTTTGGATGTCTGCCCACTGAATGAGGCAGTTTCTGGCCTGGCCTGAACTGCTTGAAGCTACCGTGGTTTGTCCTGCAGGTTTGGTCTTTCCGCCCGGACCCTTGGAAGCAGGGATCTTGCATTTCAGGGGCTACTGTTCGGGAGCAGTGATGTCCAAATTTGTACAGGGCTACGTAGCTGCTTGCTTAGAGCCTTTTTGTGGTTTTGACAAAGCTGACTACGGAAGTGTGTGAAGGACAGGCTTTAGTGTTGTCATAATGGTACCTGGAAAAAGAGCACAACGGAGAAAACCAGAGCCGAACACTTCCCTTCTACGTGATGTTGCCGGTTAGCAGATTGCTTCATGCATATTTTCTTCCTTTAAACTTCAGTTTCAAATCGATCTTCACATTCCTTCAGGCTTTTTGGAATATTTTGAACAACAGCTTTTTCGAACTTACTGTAAGACATTATTTCTGCATCGTTTATTGTCAAATAAAGCTGTTTCTTCTTTAAGTGCGTTTTTGGGATGTAAAGCAGTTCTGCTTAAATATGCTGGGTTAAGGGTTATAAGCCATACAAAAATATATATTTGAAGAGAGGTGCATTTCAGTGCTTCTGTAGATGTTTAAATAGGGCTGCTGTTGTCTTTAACTGGCAGAGTGCAGCATGTTCTGAACTGAAAGGTGCTTGCAGCCAGCTGGCTCTGCTGGAGCTGCTGCTATCCTTCTGCACGTTTAGTGTTGCCATAACCAACAGAGCTTTCACTATGAGCTGCCTTTTGCCAAACAATCATTCTACTCTGCTTCTGGTAAATCAGAAAGACTGGGAAGTGCTGAAATATTCCACACAATTTCTAGCTTATTTAGAGCAAAAGAGGATGAAATAGTGCACCCACTTCAAAAAGCTTCCCTCATTAGAAAGTGGGAAGTAAAACCATTAATGAGACCCTGCCACAAGTGCTGCCAGAGATGGAAGCTCAGTTACGACACCACACACTGAAGTTTACTTGGTGTGGTAGTCCCCGTTCAGGGTAGGTGGCATCAATGCCTGTGAGGGTCAAGAACCAGATGTGGAATTGCCTTTAAGAGCTGCACGTCACCCCCAGAACAGGCACAACACAAGAGCATGGACAGTGCAGCGAAAGCCTGATGTCTCCAGATAAAAAGCTGCCACACCAGCAGGGTTTGGGTGTGATGGACTGAGATGGCCAGCTGTAGCAGTG
>NW_010232741.1:22271-25978 GCF_000690775.1 Eurypyga helias | reverse complement strand
ACCATTCTATGATTCTTTGATTCAATTTGCATGTTTGCCCGGTGACCTTCTAGATGCTGTTGATATTGATGATTCATAGGTTTTGTTGTCTGGATGATTTTTCAGTTACTCAGGAGAGCTCAGTTATTTCAGTTGCTTATGGTCAGTGTTATCTGTGTTAACACTAAAGGCCCAACTGAAGGTGAGAATTTGATTAGTTTCATTTCAGAAGGGCTGGCTTACCCCTTGCAAGTCTGGGAGACCAGACTAAGCCCTGCAATAAAAAGAATTTTTCTCAGCTTTTATCCTGGTCAGATATGTTAAATATGGGTGTAGTAAATGGCTGAATAGATTACTACAAACTAAAATACTTCTTCTTAAAGCACTTTTCAGAAAGTGTAAGGAAACTCTGTTGGAAAAATAATAACAAAATATTTTTTTTTCATTCTGGAATAGTCCATTACACAAATATTTGGTTATGAAAATAATGAAATCTGATTTTTTTTAATATATTTGGTTTTCAATAAACCTATATTTTCTTAGTGTTTAATTTTTTTTTTTTTACCCCTATGGAAAACGCATGCCATAGGGCAGTTATGAGCAAAGGCTAAATTTTTTAATCTAGGGTAGCTAAAACAAAGGTGTATGCATCCAAACATTACCAACTGAATATATCACTTAATTTGCAGAAGGAAGTACAAACTGACGTCTCCAATGACTTCCTTCTTTGCAATGGGTTTCTTATCGCTGTTATTTTCTGCACAGATTCTGACATCACTCTGACTCTCTGTGCTGGTTCCAGTATTTCTAGTTACTATTACTCTTACACAGTACTATTTCTCTTAATGGTATCTCAATGTTTTATTCTCTTCTTAGTCATTATTTCTAAATTCTGCCACCATTTTGGGATAATGCTATTTTCGATTCACTTCAGCATAGTTTACTGTCTTACACTGGAAAAAGGGAAAACAGCAGTGTCTGACAGGACTGCACCAAAAACAGAAATCTAAGCCTGAGCCAGGAAAGGAAAGTGAAGAAAGTGTGCTCCAACCTTAGTACTCTCTGTTACTCCATCTTACCGCACCCCTTGCTCCCAGTCATATTATACTAGAAGAGTTGTATCTGGCCTAGGGCCAAAATCCATGTATGAACTGTGTTAGGACTGGAGCAATCAGAAGACTTCCCAGGTGTTCCAGTGTTTATTCTAGACTTTTTTAGCTGTAAAAATCTAGATTCCTGACTCAGTGAGTAGACCTATTCAGACCACGACAAAGACGAGTATGGTTCTCTGAGACTAGACTAAGGTACACCCTCATGGATTTGTTCTAAGGTCTGGACCCTAAAAGTTATAGTATATTCCCTGGGCAACTACTCATCTTACACTAAAATCAGTAGAAGGAAAAGACAGAACCTTTAAGCAACTTCCAGTACGTGGCCTCTCTGTACACAGAAAGTATTTGTCTTCAATCTCTGATGTGTGTTATTAACCAAGAATAGAACAGAAAGTGTAATAATTCAGGAAGATGTTTTTTGAATAAGATATCAAAATTCTCTTTGAGATTTTCAGGCACATTACTGCATAACTGTGGGGAGAATTTGACCTTAAATTTTATCTAGTTGTGTTCTGACTAACATATACGACAGCAGGAAAAAAAAATGCTTTATCATAGCGTGTTCTCTATTGTCATTTGATTCTGCTTAAAAATAATGGATCAAATTCTTCTCTAGAGTACTACCACTGAAGTCAGTGGACTTATGCCAAGGATGAATTTAACCCAATATTATTTTCAAACTGAGATTAGAGAGCAAGTGAACCAGCAAAAGACAATTAAGTCAGTGATGCACTAACTATCTTGAGTACGCAATCTGAAAGCCAACATAATGAAGCTCTTTTTCACCAGGCATGCAAATAAATCAACTTTAATGTCAATAAAGTCAGTAATGACAGATTTTATCACTAAGTTATTACTAAGCAATAATGACTGGGAAAAGACAAGTAGCTCACAGCAACTGAAGTGATTTTTTATTTTGTTCTAGGTGAAGCCAAGGGTAACTGAAAAGACTGGCCTTTACTCCCTCTATTATTAACTGCAAATCATTTTTGTCATGTTAGAAAGCAGATCATTTTTTTCCCCAAGTATTACTCACTGTTATGGTGTGCCTGCTGCAATGACCCCCTTCAGAGGTGCTACAGCCCAATTCCAATTCACCTCTGCATATTAATGGGGTTCAGTTTTGTTATAAAGGAATCAGGACCAAAATTGTATTTCTATTTCTTCCATAAATGTAGTTAGTGATTTAATTAATCCGTCAGCTGTGATCACAGAAATCAGAGAACAAACAAAAAGCCAACCTGAGGATGTTTTAAGATTTCACAAGGAGCAGTACTACAATAAATACTGTCAGGTAGCTGCAGCATTCCAATTGCAGAAGCTGCATTTCAGTGAGGAGTAAAGTAAATGTTAGAGGTGGTAACTGGCTTATTTAAAATGTTTCTAAACCATTTGATGGAGGGGCATAATAAAAATACCATCTATTATTTTTCTTGATTTGTAGAAGAAGAAGGAACTCAGAACATAAATATTTGTAAAGCAGTATTATATTAAGTAGGTAGATGATCCACTGATAATTTAAACTCACATAGCCACTTTAAAAGCAAAGAAACTTTTCCAGCTGTTTACAAAATGTAGTTTGTATGAGTTTGTATAATGATTTTTCTGTATCTGCATCTTAACCAAAAATAGTACACATTTTCTGTCATGTATGTAGTTCTTCTCCCTATGGGATATGCTTAACAATGGTCAATTGCTATGTTTCAGTAATTTTGTCTGACATTCAACAAATGTCTGAGCAGCTAATAACATACTTAGATCTGTTAGTCCATGCATCTATCCATCACATCTGCCTGACCTCAAAAAGGCTGTCATTAAACAACCTAGCATTTGTCTAACATCCTCTCTATATTCACTCCCTGAGGGTAAAAAATCTGTGCTCACAATTATTTTAAATATTTTCATAAAGAAACATTTCTTTAAAAATTAGCAACAAAAAAACCATTACTTTTACTGTTTTGTTAATGCCAGTTTAATCCATCAAATTTACATGATTTTTAGTCAACAGTCAGCTGAAATAGAAAACACAAGGAAACCTTTCTCTTGTCTATAAAAATTACACAATTAGTCACCAGCCTCATACCTTCTAAAAACACTGTTTCAAGAAAAATAACATTAATTAAGCATGGCATTTGATATCTGTTTGGGACTGCACATTATGACTGTCTGTTACAGTCTTAAGGTGGGGATTGACTGCCTCTACAAATTCTTCTAGCATCTGAATAGCTTTTTCCACATGGAGAGGTGCAGAGACTTGGCTCTACAAGTAAAGATGCTATCGTACTGGTGCATGTCCTTCTTCATGTTACATTTGAAATTGATTCCAGCAAGAAAAGGAACACTAAATATTTGATAGAAAATATTTTCTGCATTAGTACTATACTAGGAAGAAAAGACAGGGGAAGGAAGAACCATGAGGTCAAATTTAGTCAACTGTATCCTGGGCTGTATCCAGAGAAGTGTGGTCAGCAGGTCGGGGGAGGGGATTCTGCCCCTCTACTCTGCTCTTGTGAGATCCCACCTGGAGTGCTGCATCCAGCTGTGGAACCCTCAACATGAGAAGGATATAGACTGGTTAGAACACGTCCAGAGGAGGGCATGAAGATGATCAGAGGG
>NW_010232741.1:0-22005 GCF_000690775.1 Eurypyga helias | reverse complement strand
CCCATCCCTGTATGTTTTCAAGGCCAGTCTGGATGAGGCTTTGAGCAACCTGGTCTAGTGGAAGGTGTCCCTGCCCATGGCAGGGGGCTTGGAACTAGATGATCTTTAAGGTCCCTTCCAACCCAAAACATTCTATGATTCTATGTTTTTGTCAACCATAGTCATGTCAGGCTCTGGATTTTTGTCATCACCTAACTAAAAACATAAAAGTTCATATGCCTTATACAGAATAGGGCCTGGATAGCTGTTCAATTCTGACTTATAAATTTTGCATCATAAATTATCAAAAAGAAAATTGTCTAGGAAAATACACTTAAAATACGGAGAAAAATAGTTTTTTTTTATTTTTTCATTAAATGTGTCACTCCTGAGTTACTTGAAAAGAAACTCAAGCTTATTACATAACTTTACTAGTCTGAGTATTGCCTTTGCAATCTTCATCAGCATGTAGACTTTGCAAGTACAAATGCAAGATCTGCCATGCATTTCCCATTATGAAGCCTTAATTCCCCAGAGGGACTATGTTTAGACTGTCAATTTCACCAAGAAAACACTCAAAAATAACACTGATGAATGGCAATGTCTAACTGAAAAATCAAGACAGGGAGAGAATCTCTGCTATGGGTTTAATTTTGAGTTTTAAGAAAGAAATAGAAAGAAATTAAGAAAGAGAGGAATGACGAGAGGAAGAAACGGAGGAAGGGGAAAACGAAGGAAGAAATCTGAATAGCCCCCTATAGGTTGATTAATTTATTGGAATCTTATATGACGTTTTGGGTGGCTTACAGAAAGTTCCAGGAGCCTTCAGTTTCTGTAGACTGGTTCCACTTCTGTGTTACAACATGAATCATTTCAGAACTGAACATGAAGGAAGTTTCTATCACCATAGAGCTTTTTGTATTTATAACAGTAACTTCATGAGAATAAAACTCTCAGTTTTTCCATTTTTCTACCCCATTCTATCTAGAAGTTGCCTCCTGGTTAGGTTTTGCATGAGACTAACCACAAGTTCCAGATCTCAAGCCCATTTACAGATCTCTAATCAAGTATGTATTATATGTTCATTAATGGTTCCCTCATCTCTTGTGTCGGGATATGCTCCGTGACTGCAAGAACATGGACAATACAAAAATAGTAACTGGATATTTTTCTATGCCAGCTGAATACAAGTCTCTCTTCTCTCAAAAATCTGCTGTTGAAACGCATTGCCAGTAAAAATTTAATCGAGACTTAAATTCCTTAAAAATCTGCTTTTGAAGAATCTGGATTTTATGGCACAGATATTATATTAGCAACTACCAAAAAACATTTGCCTAATTATTGGCAATTACCAAATCCCTCTAGGCAACACAGTTTTTTCTTATCTTTTACATCTCTGGATCATGTATCATCATCGTTAGTCTGCAGCAGTTGCATAGAACATATTGAATAGCCAATTATTTACTCTTTTCAACTCTTTCAGCATGCTGGGGTTTTTTTCTTGTTTGAGGCAAATAATAAGAAAGCTTCATTGAAGAGTTACCTAACAGTAACTTTGACGAGTTCTTCTTTCACAGCTATTAAGCTGATCATTTGTCAAATCCTCAGATATGTACCCCAAGTACTTTCTGAAATTTTGACTGAGCAAGACTTTTGTAAATACAAATTTTCTTGTTAATGAAGATTTTATTAGTAGTTTATGTAGGACTGAAAAACACATAAATGAGTTTGCATTAAAAAACAGTTATTCCTTTCAACAAGAAATAAAAAACAAGCCTAAAACAGACCGGTTGGCATTTCAGACTCATTTGTTATTTTACTTCTGTAATGCTTGTTGATTATGATAATTGATCACTCCAATAATCTCAAAGATATAATTAATTGGTAAAAGTAATTTAGTTGCCTTTTATGTGAGATATTCATAATTAACAAAGAACATTTAAATAAATTACCATAATACTGAAGGTCACACAAATATTATCTACAGTTGTGCTCACTGTTGCATAGACACATATTTTTACATAGAGACAGAAGGAATAAAATTAATTTTAATAAAATTTTTAAAAAATGTTTCTTTCATTTGAATTTTACTACAAGCTTCTTATTCTACTTGGCCTTTTAGCTAAGATCGAATATAATTTCAGTTTAATATTAGATGAGGTAATGTAATTTAATCTACTTTCTAATTTGGCAAAGCTGGAGAAACAATTTGATTTAGTCTTTCCTTTCTTCAAATACTATAATTATTTTTTTACTGCAAAATCAAGTAAATGTGATGAGAAAGTGACAAACCAAGATTTAAATGACACAATGACTCCTGAACTGTATTATACAGAGTGACGCTGGCACAGATCTTTTTCCTGCTACCATTTCCTTACTGAACTTTGTGGACATTAGGGTACTTTCTTGAAAAACTGGTAAAAAAGTTTCCTTAGGCAGAATAAAGACTGAACTTTGCATTTTCCACTTTCCCAGTGATAGCTGAGTCATTACAGTTGACAGCAGAAAAGATGTAGGGGGAATTACCTTCTTCACTGCATACTGAAATGAAGTCATAGCTGTTACAGCATTTTGCATGGAGACAAACCAACTGCCATGTTAAACACCTTCTTATAAAGATTTCCTTAAAGAAATTTAGGAGAAGCATTAGTTTCAGGACTCCAAAGTCAAAATGTCAAAATTGTGTAAAGTAAAAGCAGAAGACTAGAGATCTTTTTGTCTACGATATTTTATATACACGTTAAATATTAGACTTTCAAATCAAGATTAGATTCAATTTCAACTGAAGCTGTGACCTTCTCTAGCTGAAGAAAAAAGTGTTAAGTTGATGACAAGATTAATGATATTTACATGCCAAATGACAGAACTAAAGCTGAGTACTGATTAAAGATAATTAGTCAGTGTTATGCCATTTTGAACCTATGCAAAATTTTATCAGCAAATAGTCAGAGTTTGGATATGTTCTGAATCCATAAGCAGTGAGGACTTATTTGCAAAGGTGTCATCATTTTTACTTATTTGTTTGCTTATGAAGGCCATTTTTTCTTCTGCTTCTCAGAACTTCCTGACCGCCACTGTGACTTCAGTTATAGTTGTGGAGGAAAAATATTTATGAAAATCACCCTTGTATAATGTATCTTCTAGAAAAAGCAAATAAAACTGTTCCACCACCTCTAGAACTAATGAAGCAACATTTCATATAGATTAGTATCTTGACTTTGACTGAATTTGGTATTCCGGCAGGTAGGTCTGATTGAAGATCTTTTTCATGATATCCGTGCCACTTTTTCCATGGTGTCTGAAAACTTTTCTTCAAACAGGGAACTGACATCATCTGCCTAATCTGCTTGGCAACATACTACCAAAAATTATTTAGAACATAATTACCTTTGACTTCATAATCACCCTGTTTAAAATTCAAGGAAATACATCAATAAATTCAAAGGAAAGGACTCATCCATGGGAAAAAATAGTTTCTCTAATCAGAGTTTCCACAAGAAGTTAAGCTACAAAATCAGGAGGAATCTTCAAAAGCACTTTATGCTCTAAGTAGAATCATAGAATTATAAAATATTTTGGGTTGGACAAGACCATTAAGATCATCAAGTCCAACCATTAACCTAACATTGTTAATATGACCACTAAACCATGTCCTTCAGCATCTCATCCACACATCTCTTAAATACCCCCTGGTCAGCCCATTCCAATGTCTGATAACCACCTGGACACACTGCTGGCTCATATTCAGCCAGCTGTTAACCAACACCCCCAGTGCCTTTTCTGCCAGGCAGCTTTCCAGCCATTCATTACCCAGCCTTTAGCGTTGCATGGGGTTGTTGTGACCCAAGCGCAGGACCCAGCATTTGGCCTTGTTGAACCTTATACAGTTGGCCTTGGCCCATTGATCCAGCAGGTCCAGATCCCTCTGGAGAACCTCCTGCCCTCCGGCAGATCAACACTCCTGCCCAGCTTGGTGTCATCTGCAAATTTACTCAGGGTGTACGCGAACCCCTCATCCAGATCATTGCTAAAGATATTAAACAGAACTGACCCAAATACTGAGCTCTAGACAGCACCACTTATAACTGGCAGACAACTGGATTTAACTCTATTCACCACAACTCTTTAGGCCTGGCCATCAAACATATGCTGACTGGGCCTGATCACCTGGTTTTTCTGCATGTGCCGTGTGACCACACTCAAGGTGATCTGCTCCATAACCTTCCCTAGCACTAAGATCAGACTGACAGGCCTGTAGTTCCCCAGACCTTCCTTCCAACCTTTCTTATGGATAGTAATCACATTTTCTGACTTCCGGTCAGGTGGCACCTCCCCGGTTAACAAGGACTGCTGATAAATGATAGATAGTGTCTTGGTGAGCAATTCTACCAGCTTCCTCAATGCCCTTGGGTGGATCCCATGCAGTCAAACAGACTTGTGGTTGTCAAAGTTGTGCAACAGGTTGCTAACCATTTCCTCTTGGATTATGGGAGCGTCATTCTGCTCCCCATCCCTGTCTACCATCACAGGGGCTTGGGTACCCGGAGAACTACTGGTCTTGTTATTAAAGACTGTGGTAAAAAAGGTATTAAGTACCCCAGCCTTTTGATCGTCTTTAGTCACTATGTTTCCTGCCCCCCCCATCCAGTAAAGGATGGAGATTGTCCTTAGCCCTCCTTTTGTTATTAATGTATTTACAGAAACGTTTCTTATTACCTTTTATGGAAGAGATCAGGTTAAGTTCTAGTTGGGCTTTGGCCCTTCTAATTTTCTCCCTGCAAAACCCTACAACAACCTTGTAGACTTCCTGAGTTGCTTGCCCCTCCTTCCAGAGCTTGTAAACTCTCCTTTTTATCCTGAGTTATAGACAAAGCTTCCTGTTTAGCCAGGCCAGTCTTCTTCCCCGCCAACTTGTCTTCCAACACATGGGGATGGCCTACTCCTGCAACTTCAAGATTTCCTTCTTGAAGAATGCCCAGCCTTTCCAGGACTCCTTTGCACTTCAGGACTGCTTTCCATGGCACTCTGAACCAGGGTCCTAAACAGGCCAAAGTCTCCCCGCAGAAGTCCAAGGCAGCAGTTCTGCTGACCCCCCTCCTAACTTCTCTGAGGATCGAAAATTCTATCATTTCATTATCACTATGCCCAAGATGGCCTCCAACAGTTACACCCCCAAACAGCCCTTCTGTGTTCACAAAAGCCAGATCCAGTGGGTCACCTTCCCTAGGTGTCTCACTCACCAGCTGTGTCAGGAATTTATCTTCCATACACTCCAAGAACCTCCAAAACTGTGTCCTCTCTGTTGTATTGTATTTCCAGCAGCCATCTGGTAAACTGAAGTCCCCCATAAGAACAAGAGCTACTGACTGTGAGGCTTCTCCCAGCTGCCTGTAGAATATTTTATCTGTTTCCTTGTCTTGGGTGGTCTATAAAAACTCATAGCATGGTATCTGTCTTGTTGATCTTCCCCCTGATTCTCACCCATAAACACACAACCCTATCATCACCGTCATTAAGGTCTAGACAATCAAAACTTCCTTGACAAACAGGGCTACCCCACAGCCTCTCCTTCCTTGCCCATCCTTTCTGAAGATTTTATAGCCATCCATTGCAGCACTCCAGTTGGAGGTGGTTTTTTAATGGTTTTCTCACAGAAATCAGGGGGAATTAACACATACCTAAAGGCACAAAGGTTTCATAGCTGTGGCAACCTAAGTACATACAACCTAAATACATACAACCTAAGTAGCAAAACATGCAGGGAGAAAAAAAGTATTTTAATAGGCAAACCATTAGTCTTGGAAACAGATATTCTCAGTCATGCTAGCCCTTCTGTCAAACACACATACACCACACCACCCCCACCACCTACTCTTTCTAACAGATAAAGCATAAATAAAAGGTGCCAGTAGCCATTCATACTTTCTGATCTGTTTCTGTATCACTTCAATCTGTGCAAAAACTGTCATTAATATAATGGAGATTAATGGAAATACTAGCTCTGTTAGTGTTTCAATCAAAGAATTGCTCAGTTATTTTCAAGGTTTTGTACAAATTCATTTAAAAAAAAAAAAAAGATGGAAGCTTTGCATATTGTCAAGTAGAAATTCTGAGCCCAAGGACTGAGCACTGCTTGGGTGATAAGTTACATCTTCCCCTGGCTCATCGCATGCATCACCCTGATGTTTCAAATTTCCTTATAGTGTCATAAATGACATATTTAACTTAATCAACTATAAAACCAACCAAATGGTCCCAAAGGGGCCTCTGTTTCTTTTCTTTCAATGCTCTTTTGTGTCTAACTGCTTTGGGTTTTGGTCAAAAGCAGAAATATGTAAAAACTACAAAAAATATTTTTTTCAAAATGGTTCTTATCTATGGAATCATTTACAGAATTATTATAAGGCATCTAATAGAGGTATGTGAGCTATTTATCCTACTTCTTCAGAGGTTTATCAAACTTTACTTAAATACTTACATTTAGGATAACACTGATCAAGAAAACAATATACTGCAACCCTTCTTTAAATAGATATTCTCAGGGCATAACAATGAAAAATGAAGGTAGACTATTAGAAGCTTACTTTTAAATTTCATTAATCTTCTATCAATCAGGAAGGATTAACAGCAACAAGGAAAAAAAGGGTCCTTAAACACAAAGCAAAAGGCTATATAATTCATACTTTGGGGTAAGGCTGTTTTGTACAGATGCCACATAGAGTTTACTCAGACTACAGAAACACCCAACACAAATATTTAATAGAAAATACTTCAGTGCCTTCTTAGCTCACTAGTCTCACAGGAAATTAAGGGTACTGGTAACTAAATAATTAAAAATGGGAATTTGTGAACATCTTTGTTAACCTTATATTAATTTGCAAAATAAGGAAAGAAAATCAAGAGAAAATTTTGCTTCCAAAAAACTTACTGTGTGTAATATACAGAATAAATTGCAGCCATAATAAAAAAGGATCAGTTTCCCTCATTTATAAAAGACAGAGTTATAAACCAAAAACCAGTGTAAACCATTAAATGAAATCTATTAAAATCACCCAAGTTATTACCTTCATACGAATCATTTCACCTTCAGTAATGAGGGGTTAAACTAATAAAATTATACCTTTGTTTGCTGGAGAGAAAATGGGTATTATATTTTCAATTCTTAGAGTAATAAAAGATTAGGTAGGAAAATATATTTTCATATCAGGAGGTATGTCATTGCAGCCCTACATTTCAGTCTCTTTAAAGCAGGTATCCATGATCTCTGCGAGGAAGAGACACCTGAGGAGAATGTTATAACTACAGGGACTTGGTCTTGCAAGCTGTCCAAGACTTGCTGTAAGAAGTGCAAAAAATTCAAATACAAACCACTGAACATTTAGAACTAATTGTGAACCATTTATTCATACTTGTAAGCAATTAGATGTCAGAGCCAATGTTGGCTCCTGTTTGAGAAAACATTTGAGTATGTGCTGAGTTTTAAGGCAGTGGGGCTTAAATGTGCCCAGTAGGACTTTCCTGAACTGAGACCCATAATAAAAATTGATTCTTAGCAAAAGGAGATTCACAATCTCATCTCCATTGCTTACTGATTTTGCAGGGTAAGAAGCTTCCATAAATGGATTGAAACTAGGACACTGTTAATCATGCAAATAAACCTCTATACTTCTGCTAAATGTACAAGACTGAGGAGAAAGGAAAATCTGTATGATACAATTTAATATCTATGATGCAATTTAAAATCTGTATGATACAGTTTAATACAATGAGAGGTAGATACAATTTAGAGTACCTACACTTAAAAGACTTACAGTGACTGTACATGTACAGGAACCATTCGGGGGGGGGGGTTAGCCATTTATACTATCAACATAATATGAGGTGTTCTTGATTATGCTGAAGAAAAGGGGAGTAAGGGCAGCTGTGCAGAGCAGCCTCTGAAAGAAATCCTTTCAAAGTTTCTGTTGAAAAGGCTGTTTCTCAAAGGCAGCTGCTCGATGCCTCATGATGTATTCAAGGCACAGACTCCTTGCTTGGCCCATCACCCTGCTGCACCTGCTCCTCTCGGCTCACTTCACCTGAGTAGATCGTGACAAGAGTAACAAAGCGCTATGCTCTGGCATCCTGCAGAAAGCTCAGCCATGCTTTCCCTCCCTCCTCAGCTGTGCCTCTGCAGTGCCAGACTCCTGGTTATACACTGTATTTGCTCAGAGCATCAGGTACTAGCTATCTGTTTACCTTCCTTTTATTCCTCCTTGATGCAATTTCTCTTTATGGCTAAGCAACTCCTGTATGACAAGTGCCTCTCTACTGCTCAGAATGTCAATACAGTGCCTGAGATACTTGTTCCATTAGAAGACAAAGAAGATGGCATTAATATCTAACTAATTTCATATATCTTTACATCTGGCAAAGGTACTACCAGCAGCAAATTACATCTGTATTCATTGGCAAGTGACAACACATCATCAAGATCTATTGAAACATGTCCACAACAGCTATTTACTGCAGTCATATGACTTAGAACCTTGTGCTACCTCCATCAGACATAACTTTTAAAATCCCTGCTTTTAGTGAGGCCAGTATTCTCTCTGCATACCAGAGACTAGAAGATGTGCCCTGAGGTTTCCAAAATGTCGGTAATCTTTATCTTCATCACCTGACAAGTCCTCTTTCACTTCTAATTGGTTCCAGTATTGACAAATATTTATTACATTTTTTAAATACACTAATTGCATATGTTTCAAAATAAAATGTATCACAGTAAATTAGAGCAGCAAAAACTATAAATCTATAACTCATTATAAATAAAGTTCAAAATATGTACTTTTGTTGCAAATGTTTTTCACTACTTTCAAAACTTGTAGTCTTCTTCTCTAAATATTCTTCAAGATTTAAGCTGATTAAGGAAGATTTTTTATTTTTGACAGTAGAGTGGAATCTTTTAGCATTGGTTTCCTTTGTTTGTTTGCTACATTAATGTTATTAGTATATCTCAAGCAATTAGAATGAAGAGGTTGCAGAAGTTCAAAAAAGGGAATGACTTTCTTCGATTTACCACATTTATGGTTATAATAGGGACTGAAAAGTTATAAACAAACATTTTAGATAAAATTTTATCCTGCAAATCTCTGGCAACATAATTATCTGCATTTCCATAGGTTTTGTTATACTGAGCATGTATAACATACAGATATGCTATAGTTTGTGTCATTTATTGCATAGCTTTAATTATTAATTTTGCTATGATTTAAATAAATTTCAACAAAACTTGAAGCAGTAAAATTTGACTTATAGTAAAATACCCATACAACTTGTATCACTGGGCTCCATCATACTTGTTTGGAAGAAGGGCTGAGTGTGAAGAATAATTTGGGCAGGCACAGATCAAAACAGCAAAGTTTTAGTTGTTAAACAAATCCTACATTTAGTAAATTCACACTCTGCTAAAGATGAATTATTCTCCAAGATGCAGTTCAGAACCTCTCTGATGAAAAAAACATGGGTTGTGACATTCAGAAAATGATCGCACTGTGCCTTTAAAATTTCCTGTTTCTTTCAGGCTTGGATGGAGGAGATACAGGCAATTGGTTTGTTTTTCTCAACAAGGGACCAAGAAGGTTCTCCTAGATACTTTCTGCATGAAGAAACAACACTGTAGCTTTTGTTGGGACTTCAACTGCCTAAAATTCACAGAATCTAAAACAAACAACCAATCTGCCTAGCTATTCTTCTGCAGCACTTTACCATTTCTTTACAAGGACATGGAAAATCTCATGCTTATTATGGTATTTTATTTCACCTTTCAAAGGGAAACTGAAACCTGGCGATTTATGATAGGAAAAAATAATTAGCAGGGAGTATTCTATCTGAGACTACACAGGGGACACATAAAAAGAAAGATTCTTTTCTCCCACAAATCAAAGCTTCTAGAGGAATCTATTATAGATTCCGTCCTCTCCATTGTCTGCTGGTTTTTATCTTTACTTTTCCTCAGATACACTGTTGCCACTCTCCAGATACACAGTCTATGTTTATGGGGATTCTGCAGTGCCAAAATAAAAATATACACAAATAATAGAACTCATCCCTCTAGGAAAAAAACAATCAGCCTGAAGGGTATTCTTCATAGATTTGCAGGAACAGTCCTCTCCACAGTGAGGACACAATTTCTGCTGAACATATATGAAGCATAACTCTTGACACTAAAAGGGGGGTTTTTTTGAGGCAGAGAGAATAATAAAAATTGCTGGAAAAAAAAATCAGGTAGTAGCAAGACTCGGTTATAAATATAATCCTCTCCCTACAGAGTCCTGGCGAGTCAGAATAGCAGTCGTAGTGTCAGAGTAAATAAGATTTTTGGACTTCTACAATGGGTGTTTTATTTTTTATTATCAATTTATTTTTTCTTTTAGTAGCCTGAATGTATATTTCAGAGATTTCACAGTTTTGTACTTAAGCATCTGTACTGGCAAAACTACAATGGACTGACCACTGATTTCAAAACTACCAAAATACATTATTCTGTAATTTGGGAGGGCCCAGAGAATCAGACTCAAAAGTCAGAGGCAGCTGCTTGAAACAGTTGTTGCAGAAAATCATAATCCTACTATGATTATTCCTGTGTTGTTGGTTTTTTACAACCAGCCTCCAATTATGTATGACAGGTATCCAAATAATCAACCATAGAGCATCAGTAGTAACAGTCTGAGGTACTGTCAGTAGCAACATCAGGAATGATTGCAAGCATGTGAGCCAAAAAATTTTCTTTTCAGGAAGAGAGATTTTCATAAGGTCCTCCTCTATTCATACATTTGCTGGAAAATGCCGGTATGTTTCTAACACCTCAGATTTCACTGCTCATTTTTAAAACAGCTTTCACATGAAGAAAAATTGGAATGCAAAATAAAAATTACAGCAATCAATAGTGAACATATTGTCACGGTTGAGTAAGGGAGATTAAAAACTAGTTTAATGTAGTCCAAAGCCTTTATTCTTTTATCAGTGATACAAGCAACAAAAACACTAGGATCAAATGTGTAGCTAAAGCTCAAATGTTATAACCTTCAGCTATTCCTGAAGTCTTAAGGTGACTAAATACACTTGCTACCTCACTTGTTACCAGTTTGGAGCAATTTAAGACGTTACAAAGGAACCCTGCTTTAAGAAAATTCAGAGGTCCCACTCAGTGTAATCAGATAGCTTTCAAAGAGTTCTCTCTTAAAAATCACAGCAACTAACTCATAAGAGTTTTTTACTGAAAACCTGAATTTTCCAGCCCAATGTCAAAAAATTGCAAGAAAAACTGTCAAAATAAATGCTATTTCCATTCCCAGCAAAATGAGAACAGGAAGAACTGGATGCTACAAATAAGATTACTAAATTCAGCAAGCATAATATACTTCAATACGTTTAAGTGTTTTACAACACTTCACTTAGGGTGCCCTGGAGCTTTGTAGAGCTACAGCTTGTACCTGAACCTACCCTATTTATTTTACCTTAGAGTATTGCTTCAAATAAGCAGACAAAGCTCACAGGGATTACAGCCTGTTTTTCAATGGTTTCAGGCACTTAAAATTCCAACAGAAATAATGAAAATTAAAATATCTTGATGAGCGAAGTGAGAACAGAAGTTGGATTACAGTTTAAATCATCTGTCTGTAATAGTAACATAGGCAAAAAAGGAACTCACACACAATCACGCAAAAGTTAGATAAAACTGAGTGTTTGGGTGTATTCTCCTTCCTAGTACCACACTTATGCGAGATAAGCTCCTTGACAATCAATATTTGACCTGTATCTGTAGATTTGACTCTGAGACCTGTGATTACACAGTCTTGGCAGCTTTTCATTTTAATTATATTCATTTATTTATTTTAGTGGTTAACAGCTTTTTTGGCACCAGGCACAACAGTTTTCCAGATGGTCATCTGTTGTAAGGTCAAACAAAATAAACAAAAGGACTTTTATACATTCCTTTGCTAAAAGCTAAATGGTGACAGTCTTATTGGCTGTTTCTTGATATATTTTTAAAAATATGTGGTTTTAGAATTGGAAGGGTAAAATAAGACAAGAATACTGAGTTGCTCCTGAGGGAGATCCATTTATCCTGAAGTTGACAACTCTATCTTGTTTTGCTGCTTGAAAAGCTCTGACATAATTCTACATTATATTCGGGTAGTGTATGATACTATGAAACAGCAAAACAAGGGCTTGCACACTTTATTCTACTGAATGAGTTTTCTCATATTATTAGCATTAAAAAATAAATTGATGTTTTACTGATACTGATAATGTATTAGTCATTAACTATGATAGAAAGAAGAACTTTTTTAATTATATTACCTACTTTAACTGTCCAAAATGAAAATTTTTCGATTTATGTTCTATCAATACACAGGTCATTTCTTTAATCATGAAGAAGCAGAGAGTACAGAGGAACTTTGCTAATTACTTTTTATCAAGCTATATTAAGATCTTATAATTATCATCTTCTATAATTTGCCCTACATCCAACAAACTATTGACGTCACTCTTTTTGAAAAAATCATATAATTATTTTGCATCAGAGAAGTAATTTATGAGTTGTGAAGTATTCAATTTGCCAAGACTTTCAGCATTTTGCTGAAGCTGTGTCTTTTCCTCTCAAAAATGTGCACTCTCATGAGAGGTAAACGCAAGTAAATGAACACCTTCCTTTCCCCATTTTTCTCAGCTAACAGATGTACTAGGCTAAAAACTGTTTCTGCTGTCATAAATATATATCTTCCTAACATGAGGAAAAAGAACTGTATAGCAGAATATCTAATATAAAAGCCATTGTCATAAAATTTACAGTATGCAAATTGTAGGCTGCCTTCAGATGCTGGGTGTTGACCTGGAGTCAGGAATAAATTCTATCAAGAACAGGAAATTAAGTGTGTAATTCCATCTCAGCTTAATGTCACCTATATCCAACACACTGTGATACTAGTCTCTTTCACCACACTCAGCCTCTTTGGTTTCTCCCTATCCCCCCTGACAATATTCATATTCAAGACAGAGGAGTGAGGTCCTTTAGGAAGCTGCTCCAGCTCAAAACTAACTGCCGAAAACAAATTAAAAGTACCAATGAATGGAAGCCTATTGTGTTTTAATGATGAATTACCACAATATTACCATGATGCAGTCAATATGTAAATTGGGCAGGTTTTCCTTTTGGAATTCTAAATGACAAACCAAAATGTCTCTGTTTTTCATGTGACTAGCAGTAGAATGACCACTATCTTTGCATAAACACACAAATATATTTTGGCTGTATACTTAGACAGTATTTAAAGATGCTGTTCATTAAGCATAGAAATTGTGAAATACGTTCACAGCTGTTTTGTTAAATAACTGTTCATACAAAATAAAGACTAGTGACAATATTACAGTCAGGTTTAACACCCTTATGAAGATTTGAAATGTGTCTTCTAAACAATATTTCTTAGAAAGTCTAAATTCATGACTTGATGAGTCATATATTTTATTGAGCAACAGTAAAATTTATTGGCTCTGTCTTCATGGGACTGTTTGGTATCAAAATCCTATTGTTAAATACTTTTCAAAATGCAACAAAAAGATCTGTTTCACAACCATGTGAAATAACCTGCTTATCTCAAATATATTTATTATATCAGATTTTAGGACTACATTTACTTTCAAATATGATCTACCAGCCATTTTTTCCCTAAATATACATTCTAACTTTATTCTAGATCAAGGAATAGAGCTTCTATTGCTGTTCTTTGGTTTTCCTCTGCCTTCGGAGTATTACGTTTTTCATTCTACTTTTCCTGTTTTCCAGAGGTAAGAATTTGAACTAAGACAGAAAATATCTTTTCAAAGTATTTCCTTCCATCTATTAAGGTAAAAAATCTACATGTGTGATGGTATGCAGATTAAATTTCAGGTAAGAGCCCCACACAGTTCTGACTTGGGCATGATTCTATAAAGGAAGCATGAAGGAGTAACTAAAAGAAGCTGAATATCTCCTGTGTTAGTATTAACTGTAAATTGTTTTCCAGCCTTATCAGTATGAAAATTGTTTAATTTTTTTGCCTTTAATCTATCTTTGAGAAAT
Organism: Eurypyga helias; assembly: GCF_000690775.1. NCBI lineage: Eukaryota > Metazoa > Chordata > Aves > Eurypygiformes > Eurypygidae > Eurypyga > Eurypyga helias. Next base: position 7,922 of record NW_010232741.1, on the reverse strand, counting down.
ATTGTAAAGAGCAATTAGTATTGGCATTTGCCTTCCGTAAAACAATATGTGCTTTTGGATTTATTTAATAAGACCTTTTATGGAATTTTTTTCATCAATTTAGCAACTAATATTTCTTCAGGACCAAGATAAGAGGACCTCAGGCGCTCTAGTAAAATATTTATGCATGTTAAATTTTTAAACATCATTTAGTGACAGCTTCAATAAAAAATATGCCAACCACTTTTTCAAATAAGGAACAATCATATATGAAAGGACTCATGTTTTCTGCATGCACTACTAATGGTTCCCAGCAGATGTTATACACACATTTTTTTAAACACTTCTCTGCTATTCATATATAGTAACCGATATAGCTAAGAAGATATTAATTTGCATTGAAGAATGATTAAAAAAAAACAGGTACAGAAATGTTCTACATGTATCTTTATATGTGTGCTGGGTTTAGTCAGGAAAGAGTTAACTGTCTTTACAGTGGCTGCTATGAAACTGTGTTCCCGGATTTATGCTGAGACAAGTACTGATAAGGTCTTAGCTAGTGCTGGGGAGTGCCTGCCTCAAATTCAAGGTCTTTCTCAGCTTCTGATGCTGCAGCTGCATTCCCAACTCTCGCTGTCTTGCTCCAGGCAGCATAGGAGGGACATAGTTCAGACAGCTGACCCAAACTGGCCAAGGAAGTATTTCATTTCATAGTATGTCATGCTCGGGGCATAGTCAGGGAAGGGGTCTGGGGGTGTCGTTGTCATCCCCTTTTTACTTCCTTACACTGGTTAACACTCTCTCTAACTCCTTTGTTCACTGTTTTGCTAACTCCTTTGCTGGTTTGTTTGTTCTTGAGTTGGTGAGTCTGTTAGTTTTCCTGGTCCTACTGTTGCTGATAGGGTCAGCAACACCACAGGAGACTCTGCTGTGATCTCTCTCCATCTACAGTTCTGGGTCTGCCTCTCAATTCTCAGGACTTGGCTGTGTATCAGTTGGTGGCTGGTGAACAATTGAATCATATTATATCATATGTTCTATTTTCTATTATTGTAACCATTTATTAGTAGCAGTATTAGTATGTATTAATTTAGATTCAATTAGTAAATAGTTTTTATATCCATTTTATGAGCTTCCTTGTCTTTTTCCTCCAATTCTTCCCTTCTGCTGGAGGAGGAAAGGGGAGAACTGTGAGAGCTGCTTCATTGTATTTTGCTAGCCAGAGTTAAACGACGAAAATATGTATTTATTATATACATGCAATTGGACATACAAGACTAAACTAAACAATTTTATGCTGGTAACTGTTCCTAAAAGCCGTTCTCTCTGGAACTGAGATCACCTTTTCCATTAAAGGTATTATGCTATTATCTGCCATGTACAAACATAATGTTATGGTTGGACTCAATGACCTTAAAAGCTTTTTTCCAAGCTAAATGATTCTATAACGGTTATCAAATCATTTATATATATGTTATAGCAAGGACTGCAGCCTTATTTCAGGGCAAATGCAAAAACCACACATCAAGTTCTGCAGTTAAATCTAGAAAAATAATATTCTCTGTTTCTTCCTATGATGTCAGCTGAACTAATCCCTATCATCAACAAATTGGGATGGAGGTTTTTTTATTCCAACAAGGACAAGGATATCTGAAGAGTCAGTTCCTCACAGAAATAATGCAGTGCATGTACCATTCATACTGCAGCCTGGACTTTGAGCCTGTGCCTAGTAACAGTCGCAGAAGCCACCAAGACGCATCATGCAAAACTCAGTAGTTCCACTACATCTTTTGAACTGTAAGTAAGTGTCTCCAAATTTCATCATGACAAGTGTCTTTGTCAAACTTTTTTTTAAACAACTGTAGATATTTCAAGCTCTGAAAATGTATAAGCCTTCTGAAAAACATCAAGTGTCCTTGTTCACTGTGCTCTCCCAGGCTTCCCATTTGCTTTGACTATAAGAGTGTTCAATTTGCTCTACAGACATTTAGCTACCTCTGAAATATTTCTATGCCATTCTATACTATAATGTGAAAATAGATAAAAGGATCCAGCTGATAGTTATAAAATTTGATCAAGAGAATTCTGGGAGATAGGCATTCTTAATAATGGAAACTTCTCTAGGCCTTATACACTCTCCTGCACAGTCTCCAGAAGATGAGATTGTAGGATACAGTACTGTAAGCAACATTTTTGGCAAGAGATCTTTTCTCCTTCTGACACAATGCCACACTTTAAAGCCACGAAGTTCCCTTTAAAAGATCTGTGAGTTCCGAAAGTTATCCTCCTTTATTTGTAAGGGTCTCCAGTCCCTTACTCAATGCTAAAGGCTGCTTGTTGTCTCAGTATTTGTGAAGGTCAGTTGTGAGGTGATGCACATGTAAGGAACCTTGTCATAGGGGTATGCATCCAGATCTGTGTCTCTAAGGAGCATACTGTAATTTCTTTTTCTTTTTCCTTTTTTTTTTTTTTTTCCTAAATCAGAGTACCTAACTCTTTGTAGTATTGCTTAAGTCCAAGTGATAGTGTGGTAGGTTGAACTTGGCTGGAAGCCAGGTGCTCACAAAAGCCATTTTGCCACTTTCCTTCTCAGCTGGACGAGAGAGAAAATATAACCAAAAAAGCTTGTGGTTGATATAAGGACAGGGAGAGATTATTCATCAACTACCAGCACATGCAAAACAGATTTGACTTTGGGAAAATTAATTTAATTTATTGTCAATAAAATTGGAGTAAAAGAGAACTAAATCCAAATCTTAAAACACCTTTCTCCCACTCCTTTCTTCTTCCCTGTCTCAACTTCACTCCTGCTTTTCTCTGCCTCCTCCCCATGTGTAGAGCAGGGGTACAGGGAATGGGGGTTGTGGTCAGTCCATCACACATTATCTCTGCTGCTCCTTTCTCCTCAGGGGAGGACTCCTCACACTCTGGACTTGCTCCAGCATGGGGTCCCTCCCACAGGAGACATTCCTCCATAAACTTCTCCAACATAAGCCCTTGCCACAGGCTGAAGTTCTTCACAAACTGCTCCAGCATGGGTCTCCCATGAGGTCACAAGTCCTGCCAGCAAACCTACTCCAGCCTGGGCTCACCATGGACCTACAGGTCCTGCCAGGAGCCTGCTCCGGTGTGGGCTTGCCGCAGGGTCACAGCCTCCTTTGGACATCCACATCCAGCGTGGGGTCCTCCCTGGGCTGCAGGTGAATCTGTGCTCCACAATGATGCTCTATTGCTGCAGAGGCACAGCTTGCCTCACCATGGTCTGCACCACAGACTGCAGAGGAACATCTTTTCCAGTGCCTGGAACACCTCCTGCTCCTGCACTGACCTGGGTGTCTGCAGAGTTGTTCCTCTCATATTTTGCTCTACCTCTCTGTCTTGAATTTCTTATTCTTAAGCACAGAATCATTGAATGGTTTGGGTTGGAAGGGACCTTAGAGATCACCTAGTTCCAAGCCCCCTGCCATGGGCAGGGACACCTTCCACTAGACCAGCTTGCTCAAAGCCTCGTCCAGCCTGGCCTTGAAGACAAGCCAAGGATGAGGCATCCACAACTTCTCTGGGAAACCTGTTCCAGTGCTTCACCACCCTCTCCGAGAACTTCTTCCTGATATCTAAGTCTCCTTGCTTTCCATTTAAACTCATTACCCATTTGTCCTGTCACTACAAGCCCTTGTAAAAAGTCTCCTCCCAGCTTCCTTGTAGGCCCCCTTCAGGTACTGGAACGTTGCAATGAAGTCTCCTCATAGCCTTGTCTTCTCCAGGCTGAATAAGCCCAACTCTCTCAGCCTTTCATCATAGGAGAGGTGCTCCGGCCCTCTGATCATATTTGTGACCCTCTTCTGGATTCGCTCCAACTGGTCTATATCCTTCTGATGTTGAGGGTTCCACAGCTGGACACAGTACTCCAGGTGGGGTACGCAGTATTATCACTGCATGATAATATCCAGGTGGGGTACATGTTATCACTGAGGTGCTACAACCATTGCTGATGGGTTTGGCCTTGGCCAGAGGTGGATCTAGCTTGGAGCCAGCTGGCATTGGCTCTATCAGACATAGAGGAAGCTTCTAGCAGTTTTCTCACAGAAGCCACACCTGTAATTCCCCTGCTACCAAAACCTTGCTATGCAAAGCCAATACAGAAAGTGATTCCTAATATTCAGCTAAATATTTTATACTGAGATGAAAGTGAAGTTGATTTGATAATAGACTAAGACATTAGAAAAGAACTAGATAAAAGTGTTTTATTGTAGAAATGTACCTAGAGGATGTTAAAATAAATTTACAACAAATTAATGTAAGAATGCAACCACTGATGGGATTTCTAAACACCAGAGTAATCACTAAAATTCTCTGCAGTGATATTCACCTTATGAAAATGACAAAGATCATAAGTTATCAATTAAGTGTAAATCATCACTGAAATTGCACCAGTAGAGAACCACAGTAACTCAAGGATCTCATATAAATATTTGTCAGGACAGGAAGCAGTTACTTTAAAATTCTCCTTCCTAGCCCTTGCATCAGATTAATTCAATTAGATTCATAGATTCCTTGAGTTTAAAACCAGAAGAAACCTTTTTGTTCATCTAATATGACAATATACATAGCAGAAATCCTTAAACTTGGTGCTTTAACTTGCACTTCACTACACGTATCTTCTGCAAAGTCTGATCCTCGAGACACTGAGTTCAGCATTCACTTTTGTAGTTTCTCCAGGAGTTAATCAACTCTTCTTAATTTAATTTTCAATTTTCTGACATGATCTATTGAATTGTTATGTTTTCTACTGTTAGACTACAGGCTCCTTTGTTATTCAACTTTCTGCCCCACATGTACACAGTATAATCATTCAACTCTCAAAAATCTTTTCAATAAGCTACAAAGAAGAACCTCTTAATATCTTTTGTTGACAAACATGTTCTTTATTTCTCTGTATTTCTGCTGATGTCCACTTTAAAATGCAAACATCACTACTTTATGAAGCATTTTACTACAAGCTTACCCATCTACAGGGATAAATGTTCCTACCCCTACTCACTAGTCTCTACATCTCCAACATGATATTATTCTTTCTTGTTACAGCTTCATTTTGGGAGCTATTGTTGAATTACCTGCCCACTACAAACTGGGTCCCTTTCTGAGCCACTATTTTTCTGAATGCAGTAGATGTGGTTTATACTTCTTCTGTTTAGGCATATAACTTTAGATCTGATCTTAAATTTTTTTTCTAGTAATTTCAGTCCATCAGACTTTAAATTTTATTTTGTATGCCAAGTTTTTTTTTCATTCCCACATTTGCCATTGTGTCAATCCTTGAGTCAGCCAAAGTTGTTATCACTATAAGTTGTATATACACACACGCCTTCAGGTTGAAGACACATTTTGAGATCTATCAGCTAATTCTGATCTATTTCTTTTGTGTGTTTTACTGATACTCTAATAGTGCTATTTTTCCATAAGAAAAATGTTCTTTCTTCATAAGAATGGTGAGATAACATGTAAAATGTAATCAGAATCTTCTCAAAAGATCTAGAATTATATTTGGAAGAGGTCTTATGTGCCTACAGCAAAGCATTGAATTAATTAAAAGAACTGCAAATAAACATACCTGCTTGCTTACAAGGCAACCCATATTACTTGAGTTTAAAGTCGTCAACTCCTTTAAGTTCTACTCTGGCAAATGCCTACTAGTCAGTATGAACGTCTCATCATTTTTTATAGCTAAGCCTCCATGAGATCTAGAAATGAGTGTGAATTAATCTCACTGAACTTTAGATGTCTTTTCTATAGATATTTTTATCTAAACTAGTCATCCTCTGCTTCAAGAGCAAAATAGGAAAGTTTAAAAAACAGTTCTATCTAAACAGTGAACAGTAATATCTCACCTACTTCAGAAGTCTAATCTAGGATAAGATGTTCTTATTTTCTATTCAATAATGAAGTCTGGATGATTCAGTCATACATAGGCATCTCCATTTAGTGATGATGAATTAACCTCTACCTGCTACACTGCCTAAAATCCTTGAGAGCTCTGATGCAATACCCATATTCTAAATATGTTTACTGCAGGGTGATGAAAATTTATATTTAAAGAAGATCTGATATTAACCCTTAATCTGGAGTATTAAACCCATGCAAGCATGCAAAGTTGTTTCAGTCCCATCCCCAGCCTGATAGGGGTCTTATCTGTCCACATCTAAAAATTTTCCCTCAAAACATGTGAGTGGGGAAATGTGATTTCTTCCAGACTTAAATTTCTTGGACAATATTTTGGATAAGCTTGTATACCTCCTCTCTGTTCTCCAGTCCTTGAGAGCCAAGCAACTGCACATATGGATATATCCTCATGTGATATAGGATGGCAATGATACATGTTGCCTAGTAAATACAAATCTCCAACTTGAAAGTAACCCAAAAAAGTAATTAGAACTAAATAAAGGAAGAATTTTGTCAGTCAAACAGATAAAAATATACAGTTCACCATAGATCCAAATTTAATTGTGCAAGCTGTTAAAACTCTTGCAAAATATTGGTAAACTAAACTCCATTTTACTTTTTATAGACTCTGCTTTGCTGTGCACATGCTTGTTAGTTCATTTACATGGTAATGAGTCTCAGAGATGTAAAGCTTAACATTTTCACTGAATGCAACTTACAAGCATTATGCATGCTAAATTGGAAAGAGAAAGACTTCGAAAAAAAAGAAAAAAGAAATTTTATAGTGATGTGATATATTGAAACAGAATTTCAATTAAATCTGAAATTTTCTGTGTACATGGAGGAAGAAGAGGATTTTGTGTTTCTGCAGTAACTAAACAAACCCTTTATTGAAATTGTAGTTTCATATTGTGATTTGCAAAGTCTAGAAAGTTAATACATTATTGAAAATCTAGAAACATAAACCCAGCTTTGGTTTAAGACATGAGTTTTATGGAGAACATATGTTCATATATGTTGTCCTACAGAAAACATCCCAAAACTGTATCCTTCCATTCTGACACTCCAGTTGTAGAAGCCATTCCACCATCTTTCCACAATGCCAATGAGGTCATAGCCCTTCACTTGTGTGCACAACTCCAGCTCCTCTTGTTTATTTCCCATGCTCCGTGCGTTCGCATAGAGGCATTTAAGGTGGGTCCCCGATGAAGCTGGCTTGCAGACTGGAGCATCTAGAATTTCCCTGTTTTGCCTGCCAGGTGTTTTCTTGGTGAGCAGTGATTCTTCTGCAAGCTCTGGGCATTTCTGGGTGTCCCTACCGGTTTTGCCCCCCTCCCCCTTCCAACCTAGTTTAAAGCCCTATCAATGAGCCCTGTGAAGTTGTGGTCTAGAATCCTTTTTCCTCTCTGAGACAGCTGGAGACCACCTGTCACCAGCCAGCCTGGTGCCATATAAACCTCCCCATTTTCAAGGAACCCAAAGCTCCACTGTTCACACCAGCCTCTGAGCCATGTGTTTACCAGGTGTGCTTTCCTGTTTCTCTCAGCAGCCTTCCCTGCTACTAATGGGATGGAGGAGAAGACTATCTGTGCTCCCAACCCTGCAACCATTCGCCCCAGTGTCCTGAAGTGTCTTTTGATGGCTTTTGAGTTCCTCTCCTCCAGCTCATCACTGCCCACCTGCATTACCAACAAAGGGTAATAGAGGGCTTTACCAGACCAGGAAGTCTCCTGGTGATGTCCCTAACCTGGGCCGCAGGGAGGCAGCAGCTGTCCCAACAGAGGGTAAGAGTCAGAGGCCTTTACCAGACCAGGAAGTCTCCTGGTGATGTCCCTAACCTGGGCCGCAGGGAGGCAGCAGACTTCTCTGTGGGATGGGTCTGGGTGGCATATCAGGTCTTCTGTTCCCCACAGAACGGAATCACCTATGATGATGAGCCTCCTCCTTTTTTTAACGGACGCCGTCATAATGTGCGGGACTGATGGGGTTGTCCTGTGCAGCTC
>NW_010232740.1:10000-45560 GCF_000690775.1 Eurypyga helias | reverse complement strand
TCCTGGCTGAACCCAGCACAGTTACTATACTGAACATGCAGAAAGTCTCAGTCCACTTTTTGAAATCACATTTCTATACATGAGACTAGAATTGTTGAGCAGCAGAGGCATCAACATTGTGTTATTTCTTTGTTGCTATATATGGCAGCATTTTCCTCTGATGGTTTATTAACACTGATACTTGTAATAATATTAATAAAGCATTTCCACAAAGTCAATCAAAGAATTCCAAGCAATCTCCCTTCTTTGCTGCCCTCCCTGTGGGTGTTACCTTATTTTCACATCAATGTAACTACAGGGCTTGTTATTTAAATACAGAGTATGGTAACACTTGCATGTCAGAAGTCTGCCATATGAATAGATATGACCACAGAAAGGCTTGGATGGGAAGTAGTGGTGCTGTTTGATGGTGTTCTCGTCTTGCTGCATGAGTTAGTCCTATTAAAGTTAATAGGTTACGTACTGCCCACAACAATATAATCCTGCCTTTGTCTAAAAAAAGTTACATATGGCAGGGGACCAAATATGAGAAAATACCAAAGTATATGACATGAGATTATGAATAATAGGTGCATCATAAGCCTTACAATAATGTCTTTTAAGTTCAAGAGATCCCATTTCATCAGTGATAAGTATCACCCATTGAGGTTTGGGTTTTGGGGGTGTTTTTTCTGTAGATTTGTATTCATCTAATTAATTTAATAATTATTGTCCTCGCAAATAAGAGAAACTGATAATGAGCTGTGATCTCTGAAGACAAGCATCTTGAGAACTTGTAAAGTTAAAATTGCAGTCATAAAACCAGTTTATTTAATTCTCTGCTTTCTTAGCACTTTATGTCATTCTCTTACGAGTGACTTCTGATTGTGCTAACTCCTCTGTATGCCAGCAGTGAAGAAAAGAGGACAATGAGAATGGGTATGTCTTTTGCCTTTATCACTTTCTGAATTTTGCCTTAAAGTAGTGGTCCTTTCAACCTCTGACCTCAAAAGGGTCCAGGATGTCTAGGTGAATGATGTGGAAAAGCTGGTAGAAGTTTGCAGTCTTGTGATCCCACCAGCACAGGTGTTTATTGAAGTCTTTGAAAGAAAAGAGAGTTTGTTATTTGAGCCAATATTATGAGTGAGTTTATAATTCAACTGAAGTGACATCTTTCCTGTAAGATGTTTCCAGTAAACACACTTCCAAGACTTCTGTCCGACTCTACTACCTGAATGAATGCAAATTCAGAGCTTCTTTTACAGGTATTAGTTCTACATATCAGCTGCTGTGATATTTGGTTGCTACAGCATTGAACTGGAGTCAATAGTCTTTCATCAAACAGGCAAGGTATGTATGGAGTCTGAAACCCAAAACTAAACCGGGTTCCAAATTGGCCTGTGTGGTGACAGTTACTGTAGTGGAAGTGGATAAACAAAAAAATCATAGCTCAACCATTGTAAAATTATGACTGTCTGGTCTTCCTTAATTTGCTTATAATACTTTGAATGCTGGCTTTATGCACTGACACCGGAATTCCTTAGTTGTATTGTTGTTAATTAACATGGCCACCTAGATAATCAACCTATCTTTGTTAAAATGAGAAGGTTGTGCACAAAAAGAGATGTTGTGTACAGGTGAGGACTAAGCAGAAAATGTTGTAGCAATTTGCTGAACACGGAGGCTTATTGAGGATGCAGTCCTGAATAATACACACCAGCTTTGCTCTTCCCCCTTTAGTGTGTGTAGAGAAGCCATGAATCATTCATGGTCTCCCAGCTGAGCGGGGCTTCAAAGGGGCTGGTTGTGATTGGGTGTCCTGGGTGAATTGCCGCGCTGCAGAAGCGCCTGCACCCCCAGCACTGGAGGGGTGAGGAAGCACTTTCATCTGGGCCTCCAAAGTGTTTCGGGTCACAGTTCACCAGGAGATAACGATGTAGATGTACATTCAGAATTAGCTGCAGAGATACCTGTGTAGTGCGGTGTGGAAAAGTGAGCCAGTTAGATCCCTGGTGGATGCTGTGAATCAATTACTGTATTCTGAATACAAGGTTGGCTGCAGGGGATAAACAGATGTCAGAGAATTTTTCCCTAATAAGACCATAGTAATAGAAGAGCACTGTCAGCTTCGTTTTACATTAAAAATCTCATTTCCTCTTTATATGACCAATTTTATTAGGCCTCTAAACAAAGATATTTTATGTAACTGATAGCTGTATAATGAGAATAGTATCATTAAATTTCTTTTCTTCTTTTTTAACAAAGACTGAAAGAGAAAGCTGAAATTAATCTCACCAAAGTTAGAACAAAGGTGTGTAATTTAGAAGTCTGGATGATCATTTCTTTTCCTTTCCAATGAAAGAGGCTATGGAATGGCTTACAACCACCTTTTATGCTGAATCACAATCGCCTACAATTCAGAGAAAATATTCTTAGAACCAAAGTTGGTGATTAGCTTGCAATGTTCTCTGTACTTTCTACATATTTTGTCAGTGTCTTCTATACAGAGCTGTGGTCAGAAACAAGAAATAGTTCATTTTTTAGTTATAAAGCTTACAACAGGTCACACATAGTACCATACAGTCAGTATTTTTCATTACTTATAAAAAACAAAATATCAAGACATAGGGGCACACTCTGTCTTTCTGTAAATTTTGAGAGTAAAAGCAATGAATCATTAGAGGTATCTATTATCTCACTCTCTCAAAACACAAATACAATTTTTATTGCAAGTGATTTGCAAATGCTGAAACACTAGACTAAGGGGATACCTTTGGATACACTCTGTTTCATAAATTGTTCACCTGAGGTTTATGCTAAGTGGTTTTTTTTTTTGAAGGTAAATAAGAGCTGAGGCTGAGGTATTTTAATTCACACTATTTATATGAAGACGGTGTAGCTTCATGTGGCAGAAATCAGAGCAAAGTTTAGTTCTAAATATTGGTTTACAATAAATGCTTTTTAATATAGTGTTTACACGCACAACATAGCTCAAACAAATTATTAATTCTGAACACTTCACAAGAAGGAAAACACAAGAGAATTGCAGAGAACATTCAGAACATTTTTGACAAACAGGTCAACCTTCTGAGAACCTCTATGAAGTTAGGCTCATTCCCAGCTCCCACTCACCAGATTCAGTTCGGCAGTGTTTGGGTTAATAAGGCATAAGTATAACCTAAGGTTTTGTTCACTGAAATTAGTTTAAGCAACACAGGCAAAGACATGACCTAAAACCCTATTGCTTAGTTGTCGAAACCTGGCTTTCGCTCTTTCCTCAGCTCTGACACATACATGGCAATGAAAATTCCGAAGTGTGTCTCTTGAGACAACCACATATTGATAATACGTCCCTGTGCGGGTGGTAACACAATGCTTGAGTCCATAACCTCTCCACATCAAGACCTGAGCAGTTCCCTAATTTCTACTTTCCTGGGATTTGTCTTCATTGGAAACAATAGCAGCAACAATGGTATTAAAACTTCTCCTCAAAACTTGGCTGTCCCTAGGGTTTCTTTCCAGGACCAGCTCTGCCCTAAATCCTAATCACCATGCTAACACTCCTCTGAGTGTGAGGACTGCAGCCTTCCTGAGCCGCTACCAGCTACACTCACCATCATCCCTCTTGACACTCACCACCTTCCCCTTAGTGCAGCAATCACAGGCAGCAGAGGGAAGGTGGTTTTTTTTTCCCTCTCTAATTCTTTTAAAATCAGGATATGCAATACTAGTAACCTTAACGTATCATCTATACCAACACATTTTCTAGCATTGGTTTTATTCCATAAGTTACTGTTTGTGTGCTGCAGCTTAGTGCTGGGAAGGAAGTTAACCTCTGTCTTACCTGCCGAAACTCTTCTATTAATATGTCTTTAATAGAAAGCTGTGTTGCTTCTCTCCAGCTGGGTCAAATAGGGGACCACTACGTTCACATTCATATTTTGTCTTCAAGATGAGCCATAGAGTTTCTGGCTAAGGTGATATAAACTTGGGCATCCATGATATTCAAGATGACCGTAAAATCAAGTGTGGAATTTTAATGGATGAGATACTTTCAAAATAATTCTGTGACACTTCAAAACTGTGGACAAGGAAAAACTATTAGTAGCTGCATAAATTTTCTAGATAAAAAGGCTAGTGGCTGTTTAGTCACGAGTCACTCCTGAATTTGAACTCCTGGCTTTTCATGTATTACAGCCTCTAAAATACTTGCAGGATTTTTATTGCCAGAATTCCACTACAGGTATAGAAATCTGAACTTAACACATGAGGAAGGGACTGTAGAATTTGCTGCTCATAGGGTGATTAAAAAGCAGTAAGGCCTTAGTTGGTTAGGTTTAGCTATGTTTTAAGCATATGTAATTTCAATCCTTTTTCATTAAAAAAAAAAAAAAGAATAGAAAAAAAGACAGCCTACATATTTTACACATCTTTGAAAAACAGTGTAACACCTTTTACTCCAGTGGTATTGTGCTGAATTACAACAGCCGTGGACTGAACACAAAGTCCACAATTTCTGGTATTCAGTAATAGGGCCACGACTCTGTGGGAGTGTTGTCTCTCACTGGTGACAACTTGGCCAATAATATCATCAGCACAGGGGTGTCCAGAGGACAATAGTATTTTGAACCATTAAATGGGAAAAAAAAAAATGACAAAAGGAAGTGAATAAGGCAATAATGTGGAAGCTTCAGGGGTACTCATATTCAAGGGAGATTACTAAGAAAAAAGGCTTAGGTGTTTCTGAATAGTGCTTTCTGTAATATTGGGCTCACTTGCCTTTAGTTCTTCTCTAGTGTGGATTTCTACCAAGAAGGTACTGGTTATTTTGTGATTTTTTGGGGTCTGTGCTCAAAACTGTTTAACTAGTTTAATAAAAGTAAGCGAAATATAATAGCAGTCTTACTGCCTGTCTAATGCTGGGAAACCCAGGTGATGCGGCATCAGATGAGCCCCTTCACACTGATGACGGTATGCTGAGCAAATCACCTCCCTGATGATGTTCAACAGCACCGCTGTTGTTCTCATAGGATTTTTCAAGCAAGCAAAGCTGTCAGTCTGCTACCTGCACAGTACTGAACTTCCTAGGTGGTACACCAAGATTCGCTGATGGTGTTAACGCTTTTACACATCTCCATAGGAATGAGCTCTTGCAAGCAGTACATACAGGCGGTATTGGTATGTATGAATGTCATGGTATGTGCTCAGGTTAGGTTGCAGTCACTTGTTAAAACATACCTGTGTACATCTAAACTCTGGTGAGATTCTGCTCGAAGTCACTCTCCCCTCATACCAGACTGTCTTCTGCAGTGACCCATTACAAATACATTTCTCAGAGCTCCCCACAGACATTTTTACAGATTCTGTTGAATAAGGAGATGAAGGAAAAGGCAAAAGAGGGCAACCTAAAGAATCTGTCAGATGTTATTTACAGGATCAAACAGAGGCAAGGTAAGAGCTCAGACTCAATAGGTGCGATGCACGTGTTTGCATAGCATATCAAAAAGCAGAGCCACGTGTCACGGGGTGGGGAAAGAAGAATGAATGAATGAATGAATGGATGAAAATGTTTCACTTTAGTGATGAGACTGAGTCAAGTTGTTTAACTTTCTGTATTGTAAACCAAGAATATTGTCCACTGACCCGTATTCTTTTATACACATTACGCTGGTAGTTTAGCTGTGAAGATCTAATGAAACAAGCAAAGAAAGGTACATAGAAAGAGGTTTTATCTTTCATTTAATAAAACTGTGTGAATCCGAAAAATATATATGTTTCTGGGTATGTATGTATTTTCTGAAGTCTGACAAGCTGACATGTTCAGTGATGTACTTATTTCAAATAAATTCTATGTTTATCCAGAAATCTTTCCCTGTGCATTCATACACTATGTAGAAATATGTTCAGCTCCAAAGACTGTGGTTTAAACAAGAAGTCTCTCTTTTATGATGGATGAACATGGCATTACCTGGAGAAAACAGAAATGATAATTGGTTTTAAACATAAAAGTACAATACCATCAATTCCTAGGTGTTTTAGAATCGTCGTTCATTTGAACAGTTCCTCTGTTTTCAATGTTCCAGTTTTAATGGGTAAATGAGGTTTATAATCTCTTATTGAACTATGTATATATTGTCATCAAGAAGTTCTTTGAGCCTGGAATTTGTAAAGCTTGGGACAGTGTATGAAATCATAACAGTAGTGAAAATTTTTCTTTGGTGTAACATATTTGACTAGACACCTAAATTTGCTGGTATCTTCCCTTCTTCCACCCATCCCTTCGTGTGAAGAACTTATACCTCTGATTTCTCCAGTAAGACGCATTCCAGATATGTGAGTAATTAGTTCAGCACTAAAAAAAAAAAAAAAAAAAAAATTGCAGCTGCAGACACAACTGGTGTTTGATTACTGTTTCCATCTTTGCTAACAGTTTCGAACTCCAGGTCAGATACTTGCTTGACATCAATCAGAGAAACTGCTTTAGACTTAAAGACAGGAATGCATATTTAGCCCAGCTGAAAAATCTAAAACCATGCCCAATACAAAATGAATCAGAAGGGAAACTGAACTGTAATTTTACTGAGATCAAGGGGAAGCTTCAGACTCATTTTTAGAGACAGAGTTTGCAATGCAAGCTGTAGGGAATAAAATACGTGGGTTTAATTATCAACAACAGGCCTAAGGACACAATCAGATTAAATTTAAACATGTGTGTAAGAAACAAAATAAATATAGATATAAGGAGATGGGAACAGATACAAATCAATCTCAAGGGAGGTGAGAAGGAAAGGGATTAATAATTAAAATGTATATACTACTTGTTTATTCTTAGAGTTGTACCTGTGAGCATGACAAGTATGAATTCCTTAGACTTTACGAAGCTGTGTCAGAGTTCCATGAGGGATTGAAAAAATTTAAGAACTGAGAAGATCAGCCTCAGAAGTAGTAGCCTATCAATTATTTCTGCTTATCACAAATTTTAAATATACACAGTCTTATACTCTTCATCCTATATTGTCTGTACAAATATGTAATATGTGCCTTGAAAAACAAATATGTCCTCATTTTAAATTGCTTTAAGTAAAATTATTGTCATATTTTCTAGCTTATTGCAGAGCTTTTAAACATGTCTACACAGCAAAATGCAAGTTAGAGGAGCCAAACACTACAATCCTGTTCACCTATATGCTTAATTTTCAACTTATTCCCTAGCTCTTTTTATGACTGCTTCAGCTAATCTTCTCCAACACTTCTTCAGTAGAGAGAGGTAGCCCTAAGCTGTTCGGATGTAATGCAATCTGTGCACTTGGCCTTGGGGCCAAGGATCAATTCTTTTCTCTCTTTTCCCCAATTACAGTGCTAGAAATAGGACCAAAAATTCACCTCTCAATACAGGTACAGTGCCAGCATGAATTTTCTTATTTTCATTTTATATGAATTCATAATAATCAAATTTTAAAGGTGTCATATAATGTTTGTTACTATGCACCTCGTGTCAGGCCCCTAGACTTTGGAGGAGATAACACGTTTCTTTTCTTCAAACATCTTTGATTTTTTCCTTGGATTTATATTTATATTTGGTTGGGGTTTTTTTTTACATCTTTTTTACACCTTATAATGATTTTGGATTTTTTTGGGTCTGAGACTGCACCAAGATGATTTCAGTGTGTGGCACAACCCTGTGTTTTATTTTTCTTTAGCTTCTTCTCCTTTTGGATGTTGTGATTTTTCCTTCTCATACCTCCAGTCCTTCTTATTAGCTTGATTTTACTTCTTGCCTCAGCTATTGCTCTCTTGTTAACACAATATTGCTCTGTCTCAATGAGAACTGCATCTGCTCTAAGAAATCCTGAATGCCGGATTTTGTTTCACTTTTTTCCACTCCTATTAGTATTATTTTCCTCTGGATGTTTTCCATCATAATGTTGACTGCTTCCTGCATGGCCCTATCATGAAGTGGAATATCAGATTTAGTGTGTCCCATGGTCCTGATGATTCTAATCTAAGAGCTGCCAGCTCTTTCGATACCACCTGTTCCTACATATTATGAAGTTGTCAGCTGCAAGGATGAAGCTTCCCCACAACTGCAACAAAAGGAAAGAGGATGCCCACTCAGCAGAACTTGCTAAAGGAAAACAAAGCATAAAAAAGATTACCTTCAGGAGTGTCCTCTGGGATGGAGATTGGAGTATGGCTCATAGATGGGACTTTGTGCATTGATTTGTGATGTTCTGAGGTACTGTGCTCACAAGATCAACACAAAATTTAAAATATGATGGATCAGCTGTAATTAGCCCCATTGAAATCTGATTAGGACACAGAACATTTCTTCTGCAAAAGATGCCAAATCAGTCTCAGAGAACCTCTGCAAATAAGTTTGCAATTTCTTGCTGGTTATAGAATCTGAAAAAACTGACTTCTTAATCGCTCAAAGAAAAAATGGCAAGACAATGAAAACAGAACCTTTTTCATTTTTATCTCAGTACAACTTTATTAGATAAAAAAGCTCTGATTTCATTACCTTTCAACTTTAAACATGTGAATTGATCCATTGATTTCATTTAGGATATGCTCTTCTGATGCTTCTACTTATGTACATTTTTAATTACTTGAATGAAACATGGCCAAAATCTCCACAAGGTTGTACTGAAGCTGTTGTTAGTGATTCCTTTTCCCTTTAAGATTCAGATTCTGGCCTCAGATACATAAATTGGTGTTTACATACTTTTATTTTTGCTATGTATACACACATGAGATGGGCTTTTGGTCTGTATAATTTCAAGATGATGTAAAACTAAGAAATACGTGTATGATACCTGTTAAAACAGTACGTCTGAACAATGCAAATAGCTCACAAAACTGAAAAAGCATCTTTTGGCAACTATTGCAATAAAACCTTATGGTTTATTTTATTTTTACAAATCCTAACACTTCAGATATGTCCCCTGAGGTTTTGTTTTTTTCTTCTTCTGAATATATACATTTTTGTATTTGTTTGGTTACTAAGACTGAGGCTTCAGACCAAGGAATTGGAAGTTGCAGCCTTTCGACAGCCATTGCTTTATTCTTCTATCATGAAAAGGATCCTAAGTAAAGAACACCAGCAGTGACTTGCATCGCTTCTGGGCATTTTTTTGTTCTTGTGATCTGAAGTCCACTTATTGTGTTTTCTGTTATTTGGAGGTCACCAAACTTTGATCGCTAGGGGGTAGTGTGGGGCTTTTCCTTGATCTCAGTTATCACACTCTTCAGCCTGATGTTTTTTGAATGTTTATGTGAAAAGCTTACACTAAATATCCTATATCTATGCATATATGTGTGCATAATGTACAGAAATTCCTGTATTCTAAAACCATGTCACGTTACCAATGCAGATTAAATGCATAGCGTTCTGTTCACTTACCACAAACTTCCCTGTATTCCCCAGCAGGAGCCAGATATTGCAAATGTCTGTTAGTCCTCTTCATTTTCTCTCTTCTCCCACAACACATAAACATACACGCACGCATAAAAAAAAAAAATCAGGCATATACTTACATTTTGAACCCACTGACAATACACTAACAGATTTAGAATATTGCAAAAAGTGTGACCCCGTACCCTGTATTAATATTTAATCAAGCGCTCACCATACATTGCAAGTTAGTCTGAGAAAATTAATTAGCCCAAAAGATGCATGTCCTTTAAAGGCACTGTAATCCCTTTTGAAAATGTAAATGAGAGAATCCTTTGGTGAGTGCAAGCAACTTTTCTTTTTATTCCAAGTGTGAGGTTTTCAGGATGTCGGTAGAAACCTGTCCTACGTCATTTGGGTTTATTGGTTATAAATTCGCCATCTAAAGGATTTTGCAGTGGAGGGGGGAAGTGAGAGAATTTGCTCCTCCTTCTTTCAGATCACTTCTTCCCTTGCATAAATCTGAGTGTGACCTAAGAAGGGAATGAAAAACCCATTGGGGACCCTTCCTTTTCCATTCTTAATTGATTCCCATGTTATCAGGAGACTGAAATGCATTCTTGAGATCAAGGAAGGGCTAACACTATTTGAACATACTGGGAAGAAGACAATTAATGAAAAAATGGATTTCAAATGTACAGATAACTGTATTTGTTCTCTCTCCTACCTACTACTTTCTTTCTATCCCATAAAACAAGATTGCCTCAATTTCAGGTTGCTATAGACTAGATATCCCAGTTTGTCGCTCATAAAATTTTAAAGCTAGAATTTTTCCCTCTCTTGGTTACTGTGAAGTCTTTTTTTTCCACTACTTTAAATATTTTCTTGCTTAGAAAATGCCTTACTCCTGGTTTCAGAATTCTGAGGTTTTCTGACTAACTTCTAGCTAAACATTCTCTTCAAGTTTCAGTGTCAGCTGTACATTTTTGTGTCTGAGCAAGTACGGAATAGATTGTCTGGGATTTTTTACTCCTGACAATTATTTTATTTCTTAATGAATACTATATCCTCTTCCTATAAATCTTTCTTCTATGTTTCCTACTGCACTGTTTATGAAGGATATAGACTACAACTAGTTCCATGCATAACTAGTGTCGCTATGGAGGATTCTGCTAATTCTTCCTGAGTCTTGTCCTTTTTTTCAGATAAATGTACAGATCCAAGTTCTAAAACCGTATAAGGACTCATTTCTACAAACCTGTCTGAAGACTGAATATTCTTACTCACACAAGTCGCTCTACCTAAGTAAGGGATGATAATAGAATTAAAGACTTAAGTGTAAGGACTCTCATCTGAAAAGCTGCCACATGAAACTTCAAAAAAAAAAGCATTTGAATTTGAGCTATACTGGAAAACTATTTCACTGCATTTTAAATCCTTAGCTCTCACTGCACTGATATTTGTTGTGCTTGTTAACATGAACAGATGATTGGCAGTAGCTCAAGGTTTACGTGTAAGAGCTGAGTTTGGGACCATAGATTCTTTATTATGCAGTGTTGGGGGTGTTTCTTCAATATTTGAATGTGCTCTAATTTTCAGAAGCAAAATGATACCATATTCAGGTGAGTCCATGTCTGTAAATAGATGTGCATATACCAGTCCTACCTCTGATTCTGTGTGCTTTCACTTCATAAGGAGGAATAAATGTGGTTATATTTTATTTTTAATAGTAAAGTATTTATTTTGCCCTGTGCTTTTACTTCACCATGTAAACAAAAAATTGTGTGAGCTTCTGTAGCAAAAGGGTCCTTCTAATTTAACAAATGCATAAAGAATTTCTCATTGATGATCCTATTATATTGTCTAAACAGAGTTCCTTTTTTTTGGTCCAAAAGAAATCTTACAAATGGACCTACCTTGAAAGAGCAGCTGTTTCTCTCTTAATTTTCTTGTATTACAGAAGTGTGACTAAGAAGCTTGAAAAAGAAAGCTGATTTAGGGTGGAAGTAATAGCTAGTGACCAAATAAGAATTTTCAACTTCCTGTGCTCTTTCTCCTCAGACCCATCACGTTCTCAGACCTTTACCTGCTGTTACGGGTAATTTATTCTGTGTCAGCATCAGTTTTAAGGCACTCTAATTCACTGACTGCCAAGTTTACAATATTACGTACAGTGATTTTGTGTGGTGGACATCTGTCCACCAGGGACTCAATGAGCTGAAAATGTCAACTTGGACTTAAACCAATGGCCTAAAGCTACAAGGTAAGTGCAATTTCGTCTGATCCACAAAGCGCTTACAAGTGTGTTTTTTCCAAAGGAATATTAGCTGCCTTTTACAGCACTCAACTGCATGTTTGGCAACAAGGAACCCCTACCCCCAGTACATGGAGGCACAGTGAGAAATTCAGGTTGTGCTACTTTTAGTGGTTTATCTTGCCTATGCTCCCCAACTCTCTGAGATTGGAGAGGATCTTGATAAAAGGCAGCAAATCTGACACTGTCGCATCAGTGTTCTCCCCAAGGAGTTTACACACTGCTATAAAATCACTGAAAAGCAATCGCCAAGCAGCCAGGTTACAGCTTCAGACAATCAGTGTCTAAATCCATAACACATTTAAGTTACTTACACCCTTTTCCCCACACACCTTTTTGACCTGCTTCCCCTCGTGCTGTGAAAAGAAGTGTATTTTTTGCTATTAGAGACTTTTGTGAACTGCTCTGCACGGGAAGTGATGTGAGGTCACAGGATGAGAGGTTCACATCCATACAGCTCCATGCAATCTGATGTGACATACACATTTAAAAATCACTTCCAGGGACTTTTTCCCCAAGAAGGAATATACTCTAGGTATCATGAACCCCAGCCAGTTAATGTTGAATATCTAGATCACCTCTGAGTGTATCAGAATGTATTTATTCCTGCCACAGGACACAGTGAAAACAAATTTTCTTTTTTCGGTTTGCCAGCTTTTTGCTGGTCTTAAAACTCTTGTTTTTCTACTTCCACAGGATCATATGGAATCCTTTTCCCTTACTGTCTTCCACTTAAATTTCTGTGAGTCACCCAGATTGCTCATTAGCTGCATAATATACTGGTGTATCTGAAAATAAGAAGGAAAAAAATGAGAAAAAGAGAAAACTATGAAACGAGCAAGCTAAGGTGATTATGAATCCTTGGGACAAGCTTTCAGGCAAGTTATCACAGTTTCAATTACTTCAGTGGAGCACTTTCTCAGAGCTGTGTGAGGAACAGACTTGCCAAAACTTACATCATGCACAGGTTCACACTCTGCAAGGCTTTCACTTTATCTCAGAGCTGAAGGTCTAACTTGGGCCATAGTTTCACAGTATGTGCAAAAGGAAGGAAGTCACCCTGCCCGGTGACCCTGGCAGCACTTTCCAGATCCCGTGCCAGCATGTGTCAGCTCATTTTTTCTTGTGCCGACATAACTGGCCTTAAGGCTGCTCTAGAAACCACGTTAGTAAATAATCCAAATTAATTTAGCCTTCCAGAAAGGTGCTGAAAATAATAGGGTCTAAGCAGCACTATATGTCATCAATGCTTTCCAAAATTTCAGTCTTCTAGCTCCATATTGATATTTCTTTTTTATTTTGTACTCTGTTTCATGCTTCAAGGTCTCCTAAGCATTACATTATGCAACATGCAACGCAAAAAAACAATGCTATGTAATGTGTTTATTCTGATTCCAAATTCTCTAGCTTTCAAAAAAATAGCTTCTAGCAAATCAGCTCCTCTCAGGATCTGAAGATTTTTAACAATGGATGTCTTCCAGCTGCTATTTCTCTCGTAGAAGAATAGGTATTTTTTTGTAACTTAGACAAGCAAATGTTACCCACTCTCAACTGAGATATCAGTTATAGTTCAGATATTGAAACGAGTAGCTGCAGAGTGAACAAATATATTTTATGCATGTTAACAGGTACTTTATGATCCGCAGACTTACAATATGTTCCTTTGAAAATGATCTTCCCATGGGCAACATAGCCTCCATTATTTTCAATCCATTTTGCAGTCAAACTCTCCCAACTACATTTTTGGGCTGCGGAACACAGGTTCTGTAAAACTTTAAGCACTTCTAAGAAACATCCCGTCATTTTCACACTTGTCAAAGCAACATTATCTGTTAAAAGCTGATCACTTTGTTCCTATTGTTGCAATAGCAAGGAGTAGTATTTGTGGTGCGAGCTTGGATTGCAGTGGTGGTCTGAATATGCACATTAGCTCTTGAACAGCAATTAAGGAGGACTGACAGGAAGAGATATTACAGTTCATTTCAGTTTGTATGGGGAAAAGCAGTAATAGAATAAAATCCCCAGCCAGTAAACTGTTGGGAGTTTGCTCACAGTACATGAAGCCTGTACAACTCGCTGGGTACTTGCAGCGAGGAGCGAGCTTTTGCAGAGTATCAGCAGCATAGCACGAAGGCAGTGCTATGGGATGTGGTTTTGTTTAGCTGAGTAACTGGCAGCCTCTTTCTGTGTTGCCAGCTTTGCACGTACACAGCTGGAGGGTGTGTGCGTTTGTGCGCTAGCCTGCCCTTTCAAATCATATACATGCAAGAGCCTATTCAGAGTGAATTTTACAATTTTTCATATATAATTTAGACCTGTTATGAGCATATACTGCATGATGAAAACATGGAGAAGCCTGTATAATTTATGCCACATCTATTTATGCTGTAGGTAACGTATGTGATACTAGAAAACAAGATCTCTTAGGTAGATGCTCCCTAAAAATTCCTGGCTTTAGCTTCTGTTATTCCACTGCAATCCTCCTTTAAAAATGAATATTCAGTATCAGAAACATCAAGAGTTTGCTACAGCACAACTATAACTCAGCTTAGAATGTAAACTCATTGACAGTATGGTTACTGTCACTCTGAGAGCAGAAGGAAGGGAGGAGGTGCTCCAAGCGCCGGAGCAGAGATTCCCCTGCAGCCAGCCCCTGGAGGAGACCACAGTGGAGCAGGTGGATATTCCTGAAGGAAGCTGCAGCTGTGGAGAGGCCATGCAGGAAGAGGGGAAAAGTGTACAGAAGAAGGAATGGCAGAGAAGAGCTGTTATGGACTGATCATAGCGCCCATTCCCTTTCCTCTTGCACCACAGGGGATAGCGGTTTAGTTTTTGTCTTTCTCCCCATACAACTCTATTTTTAATTGGCAATACATTAATTTACCTATTCCCAAGGAAATTAGTAAGTGATCTACCTGTTTTTATCTCAGCCTACAGGTTTTTCCATCTTATTTTCTCCTTTGTCCTTAGAGGAGGGGGAATACGTGACTGGCTGGGTGGGCATCTGGCAGCTGACCATTTATTTATATTAAATAATTCTATTGTGATATTCTATGGACACTGTTAGGTTGTCACCCCCACAGGGGACTGTGGTGGGTTGACTTTAGTCCCTTCTAGTGATGTCAAAACAGGTTTTATTCTTATAGGTACTTCTGTGCTGCTGTTTTTTCTTATGAGCTTTCCTTGAAAACGCTGTAGTAAGTGATGGAAGACTGCTGTCTGAAAAATCTTCTCTATCAGGAACCAATTCTGATGACAGAATTCTTCCCTAGTGTCTGGGCACTGGATGTAGTCCTTGGAAACATACTGCTCATGAGATCCAGTTTCTCTGGTCCGGACAATATTTTAGTCAGAACAAGGTATCTTGTATGATGATGACAAAAAGAAAAGAGGACCTGAATGAGATAGAAATGTCTCTGAGTGACCACTGGAAGGCAGACCTGTATCATGAGGCTTTTCAGATGACACAAGATGACTTTGGTTAGACAATGGAATTCCGTCCTATCTCATCTGGAACACCTGGTGCTGCAATTCAGATTAATATATCAATGCTGTGTGATTGGTGCATAAATGTGTTCTTGAAGGCTCATCAAAAATGCAGGGAAACTCCATGGCACATCCTTCCAGAGAAAACCCGAATCAAGTGGAGGATAATAAAAAAATTCAGTATTCTGTGTCTTTTAAAGAGAGTGAACAAGATCTGGTACCCAAAAATAAGTGCTTGAGTAAATAATGAAGGCTGTAATAAGAATGTCATGTTAAAATAGTCTCTTCTATTGCTGTTCAGATATCCTCAGATTTCATATGGAATGACAGGACCCTTGCTGTTGAATTTATGGCACATTGGCCTGTTATTTATTTCTCTGGTCAAGTGTCCTATTTGTATTTTGAGCTTGGATTTGCTTCTTGTTGTTTGTGAGTTGATCGGTACCGTATTTCACTGATATAAATTTCTTCACACAGAGAATATCTATAGTTAGAAACTTACTGTACACAATGAAACCTATCATAAGCAGCCACTCAGAAGACCAACAAAAAATCAATTGCTTAAGGGAAACAAGTTATTAATAACACTGTAGAATAACACTGCTCTCAGCGTGTTTCCAAATACTTTTAGACAGTTGTAAAGATCAGAGGTTGCATAAAAAGTGGTATAGTTGTGTGGAGTCACTATATACATTTTAACATTCTCCCTGGAGCCTTTCTGCAGTCCAGTATGTTTTGGTAATTGTTGGAATGGCCATGGAATGACTTACACTTCCAGTTCTCATACATGTATACAGGCCTGACAAGAACACCAAGGATCAAATAGAGGATACTTGAGATAATAATGACAGTACCCAAGAAGAAAGCATATCTTACATAAAAGAAGTGATCAAGTACTAGTGCAAACTTTAATTAAATAATCTTGTTTGTTGGTATCTGGATCCATATCTCATTTTCTGCCTTCTCACACTTATGATCCTTCACACCATGGACTAACCATGGCGGCTATATGTTAGCAGAGTAAACCAGGGTAGAATCACCAAATCACATTTAATGTTATATATTTTAAAATTAATTAATTACCTCCGTTTCTAAAGAAATTTGAAAGAACCATGCTGTGTCTCCATTGGCCTTTTGCTTTGGATCAAGAGATGGCTTCTGAAATGGATTTCCAGGTCAGATCAGATTACCATGCTCTGTTTCTCATCACCAAATGGTCTCAGTGCTCAAACTGAATTGAGCTTTGATGAAACTAAACTAGAAAATGTGGTTTGATCAAAGCAGAACAATCACTGCTGGATAGTCATTGCAGAGGTGGGGCTCCTTGGGGCTGGGAGCCATGGGAGTTCCCCAGGGAGGTTGTGGGACAGGGCCTCACAAGCGAGTCCCATCCCACCACCCCCAGCTAGGGAGCAGGAGTTGCCAGGGAGCAGGCGCTTACACAGTGCAGGGGGTTGGACTGGAAATAATGTGGTCTAAAACCCAAAAGACTTGTGTAGTGTGACAAGGGCTGTATCCAGAGAAGCGTGGCCAGCAGGTCGAGGGAGGTGATTCTGCCCCTGTACTCTGCTCTGGTGAGACCCCACCTGGAGTGCTGCATCCAGCTGTGGAGCCCTCAATATCAGAAGGATATTGACCACTTGGAGTGAGTCCAGAGGAGGGCCACGAAGATGCTCAGAGGGCTGGAGCACCTCTCCTATGACGAAAGGCTGCAAGAATTGGGCTTGTTCAGCCTGGAGAAGAGGAGGCTCCGAGGAGACCTCATTGCAGCTTTCCAGTATCTGAAGGGGGCCTACAAGGGTACTAGGAGAGGACTTTTTACAAGAGCCTGTAGTGATAGGACAAGGGGTAATGGGTATAAATTGAAATCAGGGAGGTTTAGATGAGATATGAGGAAGAAATTCTTCACAGAGAGGGTGGTGAGGCACTGGAACAGGTTGCCCAGAGATGTTGTGGATGCCTCATCCCTGGATGTCTTCAAGGCCAGGCTGGATGTGGCTTTGAGCAACCTGGTCTAGTGCAAGGTGTCCCTGCCCATGGCAGGGGGGGTGGAACTAGATGATCTTTAAGGTCCCTTCCAACCCTAACCATTCTATGATTCTATGATTCTAAGGTTTTCACTCTACAGGTCTGCCCAGACTGCACCCTACCAATTCCTTATGTATGATTGCACCCCCGCACTTGCTGTAGAGCTTATCCTCTCTTTGCAGAACAAAGGCAGATAAATGTCTATAACAGCTACATCTAAACTTGTCATCGTGCTTCCACGGTGGACAATAAAGAGAAAGAGGCCCTTCCTGATATAGTTTAGATTAATTGCCTGAAATTGCTTTAAAAAATACTTTTTTTTCTGACTGGAAGTGCAAAGTAGGATGATTAGGTCAGCTGCAGACACATACTTCTAAAGTTAGGTGAGACAGCTCTCGTTCAGGGTGAAAAACTAGGCACAATTTAGGCATATATAGCACAAAATAGTATGACAAAGAAAAGAGGCTCTTCACAGATTACCAGGGATGTGAATGCCCCCAAACTAGCCTCAAGGTGGCTTCAACCATTTATTTCCTCAAACAAAACAACTGATTTAATGACTAAGAAGGCTGGCTTCAAATGCCGTTGGCATAAAAAACATGTAGTCCTGTAACTCCTAAAGATTTATCGCAAGTAAGCAGAGCCAAACTCTATCATTCTCAGACCATTAGTTGTCCTTAGGGGAATCATAAAGCTCACTACCTTTATACCTGTAGTTGAGAAGTGAAATAGAAGCTAAAGTACAGTTTGAAAATACAGCTGAGCCCACTTAATGCCCCTTTCACATGCCTTCCTTCACTACTCATGGCCAGGTATTTTCCCTTGTGTCAGTTCTGGTGTCTTATTGGACCCCTTGTTGAACTGATCC
Organism: Eurypyga helias; assembly: GCF_000690775.1. Classification (NCBI taxonomy): domain Eukaryota; kingdom Metazoa; phylum Chordata; class Aves; order Eurypygiformes; family Eurypygidae; genus Eurypyga; species Eurypyga helias. Next base: position 27,491 of record NW_010232740.1, on the reverse strand, counting down.
ATCTCTTTAAGTCAGAGCATAGTCTGTTTGCCTGGTCTTCCCCATGCCCACATCCCTTAAAAAAAAAAAAAAAAAAAAGGATTTTTTCTAGATGACTTCAATGATCACTGAAGCAGGCACAGGCCTAGGACAGATATCCCAACTGGAGGCAAGGGAGGAGAGAAGAGTTGGCTAAAAAGCTGGGGCAAGGTTGCCTGTTCAGGAGACTCAGCTGTACTGTTGGCCTGTATCCCAAGACGTCAGTAACATTTACTGGCTTTGGCAATCTCCTAAACTGGCAACCTCCTAAATTTTCAATCTCCTGAACTGACAATGCCAGTGGATAAAATATCCTGTGGAAGTACCATGTTAGTTTTCAACTATATGGACTGATGGTGATCATTTTCCAAGGCTGCTTCTTTCAGACAATGACTCAAGTAGGTTCTTAATCACTTCTGAGGGTTGATACTTAGTAAAGAACTGTGACTTTATATTAAATCATTAAATCACGAAACTTATCTCAATGTCTTGACCCTGACTACCAAAGTTCTTCCTTGTTAATGGAAGTCCACACTGGCCTGAGCAGCATTTCCCTTTCTCTTCACAAACTTACAAATAAATTAGCAGTTGCTTTGACTGGAGGAAGGATTGTGCTGAACAATTTATCTGGTTTACTACATAGCTGCACAAACAGTTGTGGGAGATAATGAGGTGTGGGAAAGAACTGGCTCCAAGAATTCTTTTAAACCCCCAACCTAACTATAGCCCTGGGTACCTTCTGAATTCAAAAGTAAGACCTGCTTGCCCAGATGCTCTATACAACACTGGGAAGTCCGTGAAACAGAAAGCGGTAAAATGAGTAAGGAAGTGTCTCATATCAGGCTTGAGGGCAGAATCCTCCACCCATTTACTATTTATATTTAAAGTCCCTTTTAGGTCTGGGGGTTTAAAGCAGTTCAGTCCTTTAAAATGAAAAACTGGGATGAGTGGAGGGAAAGAAAAGGACCACACAATTATATCCAATAGGATAATGACCTCAATACTGTGAAGCTGGGATATAAACCGCCGGACTCAATGTGGTAATTACAGGGTGTTTCCTATGAAAAGTGTATGGCCAGGTCTACAGGCAGGATAGAGACAACCCAAACCACAACAAAACTCCGCACAGGTCAGTGCCATCTATACTTAGGAGTGTTTTGCATATGTTGCTGAATGTTTCCTCAGTGCTCAAACAGTCAAGAAGCAACAAATCTGAGGACCATAGTGGCACCTGAAGTGTCAGTTTGAGACTATAACTTGGCTTTTTTGTAATGAAGATACATCTGGAGCACATGTATATCTACATTCAAAGCCGTAGGTTCCTACAATTCCTCATTGCTCTTCACTGAGCATGTAGCCTACACTATGTCAGATGCAGACATCTACAGTGTAGACACCTGAAGTTAGGGAGAAGGAATTTTCCTGCTAAATTTCTGTCACTCATTTTAATATAAAACCTCATTTTGATATAAAAACATTCATTGTTTATGCTTACTTCCCAGTTACATAAATTCATCATTTCCCTTCTTTCCTGGAAAGTGGTTACTTACAGATTCTGTCCTGGATAGTCAAAAGACCAGGATCAGAAATATTGGTCTTATATGAAACACCAAATGCTAATGATGGGTTTAGAAGATGTGTGCTTATCTGTTGTGTACTTATCCATTGGATCCTACTGTCTTGAAGCAATAAGTACTTTCTTGGGGAGCTTGTTTTGGGTTGAGCTTAGCTGGCTGCCAGTTCCCCAAACAGCCACTCTCACTCTCCCCTTCCTGAAAAAAATGCAAGGGTCAAGATAGACAGGGAAATCACCAATTACCATCATGGGCAAAGCAGACTCGACTTGGGGAAAATTAATTTATTTTATTGCCAATTTAAATAGATTTGGATAGTGAGAAACTAAAACAAAATTAAAACAACACCCCCTGCCTGGCTCAACTTCACTCTCATTCCCAACCCCTCTATCCACTTCCTTAATCCCAAGTAGTGCAGGGGGATGTGGAATGGGTGTTGTGGTCAGTCTGTAACACTTCCTTTCTGCCACCTCCTCCTCCTCACACTTCTTCCCTACTCCAGTGTGGGTGCTTCACACAGGCTGCAGTCCTTCTAGAGCTACTCCAGCATGGGCTCACCTCCACAGCTCACAGATCCTCCAGGACCTGCTCCAGTGTGGGGTCCTCCGTGGGCTGCAGGTGGATATCTGCCCTGGCCGGGTCTACAGAGGGACAGCCTGCTTCACTATGGTCTTCTTCACAGGCAATCTCTGCTTTGGCTCTTGGAACACCTCCACCCCTCCGCTTTCTCTGACCTTGATGTTTGCACGGTTGTTTCTCACTTGTTTTTCTTTCAGTCCTGTCTCTCTCTCACAACTTCTGTGTAGCACTTTGCCCTTTCTTAAATACATTTTTCCAGGGGCATCACCAGCTTGGATGACAGGCTCAGCTGTGTCCTGTGTTGGGTCTCTTTTGGACATGGCTGAAAAGGAGTGAGCTATTCCCAGGCTATGCCTGTGCATTTATTGGAAGGCACAAAGCTGGAGATTCCCAAAACAGATCAGAAAATTAGCTCAATAGGTAAGCAGTAAGATCAGGTAAGATGTCCAACATATGTATATCCAGAACTTTTTATTGTGTTTCCATGGACATTATTTTGTCTTGTGTGTATTCATTAATTACAGTTTACTGGAAGGACTTTTACACGTTTTATACCTGGATGATCAATTTAAGTCTTCTCGTCTCTTGTTAATACTGTAAAAACAGATAATGTGACTAGAACAGGTTTACTTTTTGAATTCTGATGCAGTTCTAAGGATTATGAAAAATACACATTTTTGACATCTGATACTTGGAACCCTCTTGCTTGGCTTTGGCTGCTTTCAACTCTACTGTCAGACCTAGATTTCCTGTAGCAAATCCACCCCTCAAGAATTTGGCTGGTTACACAATAAACTTTGTTATCACTGGTATTTTTACTATACTCCAACTTTGACTTTCAGCTTATAACAAATGTGTTCTTTTATTGAATCTTTTATCGGCTAGTTTCCATGTAACTTTTTATATGCAAATAGTCTTACTGTGAGGGCAGCAACTACTATCACCCTTACATAACCAAAGATGTCACTTATTCTACTTCAGAATATTCAGAATTTCAATCATGAATGTCACCCTCTGATACTCTGTTATTTCTGTAGCCCTGATGGCAACTTGATGATGATAATGAGCCTTCCTGCTCTAGCGGTGACAATGCTGCCATCCATCTTCTTTGTTGTGCCCTTTCACATTTCTAAATCTGCATATTATGTATTAGACATAGACAGAACTTTTTAGTTCAGGTCAACTAACAGGAATGCTTTCATTTTGCAGGAGAGCTGCATTTCTGGCTTATTTAAGAAAGACAGTAATTTTTTTGTAACTAGTTAATGCATTTGTGGAAAACTAGTTTGTAGGTTACCCAGTTACCTGGCTGCAAAGCATTTCATACCTTTGCAAAATTTTATGACTCAATATTGCAACTGAATGAAGTTTTGTGCTATTAAATTATTAAATATACCTTAAATACTGAACAATAAACACTGGTAAGTAGATTTATTAAAAAAAAAAAGGGTTATTTTGAAATTTTGCTTTGAAGTATATTTTTTTAAATTAAATGACCTTGATACTTTCATGTACAGTCGGTAGACTTAGAGAATGAAATTCTGTAAAATTTAGCCATTTAAAAGTTAGACATCTAGTCATGTGAGCTCCAATCGGTATAGACTGGAATGACAGCTGGTCCCAGAAGCTAATTATTAAATAGAAAACATTCAGCAGTTTACTCACTTTCTGGAATTATCTGTCTTCAGTGACTGTGGAGAAATCTAAGACGCTTGGTGTTCAGATGACTGAAATCAGGTGAGATGAATCACAGTCCTACTGCCAAGACTGGGCTGTGGTAACAATTTTCAGGTATTACAACGTGTCCCAGTGAAGTTGCAGCTGGAAAACAGTCATCAAAACTGAGGTCATCCAGGTGCATAGCTCAGAATTGAAAAAATAAGTAACTGTAATATCATTATGGAATAGAACGAAGTAGAATGGACAGGGTTGTCTTGGGATATCTTTTGTTTATTTGCTTTCCTATACCTGTTGTCTTAGAGCAATCTGGTTACAACAGTAGACATCCCACAGTTAGCACATCCATTGGGAGGCTATCAGAGATCTGATAATACACTACAACACTATTAGCTTTTTTTATTCAAAGCTGAATTTCTCTATTACTGATTTCTAAATTTAAATATAGTGCTGGTTTTTCTAACATTAAAATATTGGACCTTGTTCTCAACAGCTTTAGCAATAAGAACAATGTTTTATAGTTTCAGAAAAAAATGTAGCAATTATAGCAAGGTGCAGTCCTTTGAGATAAGCATTTGTAACTGGTAGATTACCATGAAAGTAAGGGTATTTCAGCAAAGCCCCTTCCCCACAACACTCCGTCACTTTCCATTACTAACAATCCATTGGCATGGCATGCGTGGACAAAATTCCCTGCACACTGAGAGCTTGGGGATCTCATATCTGTTTGTTAAAGTAACAGTAGCATTTAATCAAAAGAAAAATCCATCCTCCATTAATAAATAATGCATACATCTAACATTATAGTCAAGCAAGAAAATACAAACGGTTCCAGTAATTTGAGTGTGATGTTTGCCCTTTGTAGAAGTTTAGAAATACTGCTGACTTATAAGGACATCGTATTCATGATGTTACATTTAGGGCTGTGTGGAGTCTAGGGCTTCCATTATGGATCCATATACAATTCAGAGATAAAAAATGCCTCTGGAGCTTTAACTCGGCGTACAGGGCTTCAGCCAGGCAGGGGTGTGTTTAACAATTGCACAATGTTAAACACTGAACACAGCTTCCTAAGAATGAATGGGTGGGTGGAAAGTAGGGGAAGATTTTTCAGAAGGCTGCCTATTTCTTAAGGATTTGGATGATCTATTATTTCATCTAATCAATTCTAGAAATTTTTTCCTGTATCCTAGATCAAAACCTGCAACATATCCTAGATCACTGCAACATTTACATTTTGAATCAGGTTCCGTCCTAATTTATTGGCATTTTATAACACAATATGTTTACTTTGTGGTTTAACTGAGAAGGAGTTTGATCAATTGACTTTTTCTAGACCTGGATTTTTTGTAACAGATTTTGGTAATTTTTATAGTTTACTAAGGATTCAGATAAGGACTACTGAAATTTTCCAAATGAGTAGTAACTTCCACTGATGTTAGTGGAAGTTGGATAGTCACCTGAAAATACTTTCTACGTTTTTCAGCACTCTCTCTGTATATATTTAAAAGATAGCCCTTTTTTCATTACATTGATTTAAAGTATATTTATGCACTTTTAAAATTAATGGAAATGGCACAAGTTGTGTAAGTGGAGCCAGACTTTTAAATCTCAGTGGAAAAATAAGAGAAATATCAGTTTCTTCACTTGCTTACCCAAAGACAGCTATTGCTATATGAGACTCCCTAGGCTACCCAAGGGTTCACAGACGTAAAAATGGAAGTCTACTGACAGCTTGGAGTTTAATCATGTTGTCTTAGTACATTTCCAAAGATACATATGGGCAACCAAATGTACTTCTGAGGGTGGAATTGACTAATCTTAGAACTCACCTAAATTTAGGTGACTACAATGTAAGTATTGATAGATGATATTGGTGTCTAAACTTCCTTGTAGTCAGAGATCTACACAGGTTTCATCTTTCTCAAAATAGGTATGTAGTTTTATTATATGTGCTGTAGAATACTGTGTCAAGACACCAGATGCTGCTGCTCTTGGAGTTTTGTGCATCCTTTTTTTAACTGTCATGAGTGCCAGCCCCATGTAGCGATGACGCTGATACTACAGATCACTTCACATTGCAATGACGGCTAATCCTGCATCAGGTCAACCTGCAATTTGGTCAAGTCAAAGGGGCTTAGGGAGCTATTCATTGTAACCTAAGATACTGAAATCTTGTCATCTGAATACCTAAAGTAGCTCACACATATGACAGACATGTTAGATATCTACCTGCACTATAGAAATCCAATACAAGAGCTAGGTAGATCCCATTCTCTTATGATACTTTGATAAACATGGACATGAAATGTTATTTTAGGTGTGCAACCTGCAATGGCTGCTTCTGAAGGTACAGGTCTCCAGTGTCTGCCAGCCCTGTGCAGGCATCTGTGGGACAGCTCTCTGTAATGGATGCCTAGGTTTAAACAAATAAATCCTATCCTTTGTCTTTAGAAATCAGGCGTGCCACAGTGGCTATGGCAATAATTTTCCCACTTCTGATTTCTTCAGGCTAAATTCTTGGCCCTGCTGTGCCCTAAATACTGCCATTTCCTTTGCTCAGGCTGATGCTGGAATCTAGCTTTGCCGAGGATGAAGTTATAGAATTCATCTTTTTTATTTTGTCTCCGGCAACAGTCAAAAGGTTACTTCAATCCATTATTTGACATAATTAGTGATGATAATGTTAACATTAAAAGAGTGGTGAATACCATTTAATTAAATCTATGATCTGATTAAATTATCTGTGACTGAACACATTACTAAACTACTCCAATATTCTCGAAACATGTTTGACGTTCAAAGTGAAAATGTAGTCCCAGTAGAAATACTGGTACTAATATAATTTAAATTGGTCAAATTCTAGCTTCAGGTACATCACTCACGTTTCACATGTGAGCAATAGTTGCAAGCATTGAAAAAATAATACATACAAAGTCATCTTCCAAATATTCCAAGTGTTTTTGTAGTCCTTAATAAGAAGACAGTTAAGTAAAATAAATCTTCTGTAAAACTGGATCTTTTTTCCTAGGTGAAAACACTAGCAATATCTCACTGATTTGTTAGTAAGTTGCTGAAAAGATACATTGTTTCTGGGTTCTGCAACTCAAACATTAAATAAGTATATCAGAAAGTAAAATCCTTTTCATTCACAGTGCATTCAGCCCTACTGATTGATCAGAATTTAAAAAATGGTTCGATGGGTGAATTTGAATCTTTCCCCATTTAGTTTTGCCCAGTACACCATGACATTTGAAGACCATTCATTCTGCAAATGTTGTAGCTATCTGGACTGTATTCCACAAACATTTTCGTGCCTGTTTGTTCTATCTGTGTATTGCTTTATAATACATACATGCTTATATTCACCGTCTATATGCAGCCATCATTGAAAATACATGAAAGCAGTGATATTTCTGATTAGACACTTTAACACAATATTCTAAGACTATCTCATTCTATACCTTGAACAAAATTACTCCTTAGGCATTATTATTATTACTATTTTATTACTATTGCTATCTATGTCTCTTTCCAGCAGTAAAACTGAAAAACAACTGGGATGAACGCAAAATTTGTCGTTTTGCACTTCAGTGCATTTTAATTTTTACAAGAGTGAAAAGATTAATAATGCTACAGTACAGATGTTGAAATAGTCTTCTTTTTCACCAGCAGGAAATCAGATAATACTTAGAAATACCTTGCTAATAATACACTGCTAAATGGAGTTTACCTTTGCATATAAATCTCCATTTCTTTAGATAAACACATATATTTATAATATTTTTCTGTTTTTATTTTAATGTACGACCTGTTTAGCAGTAGGAAATGTAGTTATGGTATCACATATTCTTGTATTTAGTCCTATTAATTATTGTTACTCTGCTCTGTCTTAGAAAAAAAAAGTAGTTCTTAAGGATATAAAATTCTAAAATATCCTCTTTTCCCCTTCAGAATGACAATATTATCTAGAAAGATGTTGATACAGGTATATTTGGCCATTTTTAAATGAAAACACTAAAGAACTATGTGTAAATCTGATGCCCTCCTTTAGGCAGAATTGTGCATTTGATAATGTTCCAGATCTCTTTTTTGGTTTTCTTCCTGTGACCCTGAGAATTAAACAGACAGTCTCTGTGTTAAATAAGCATTCAAAGTATTCCTCTTGCTGAAGACAGGGGATCTGTTAGTTCTGCTTGATACACAGATTATTGATAATGACTTCAGTCAAAAGGGATTGGATTTAACCTATCATCTGCACTAAACTTCTAAATTTTAAATGGATAGAATGGATAGAGAGCAGCCCTGAGGAGAAGGACTTGGGGGTACTGGTGGATGAAAAACTGAACATGAGCCGGCAGTGTGTGCTGGCAGCCCAGAAAGCCAACCGTATCCTGGGCTGTATCAGGAGAAGTGTGGCCAGCAGGTCGAGGGAGGGGATTCTGCCCCTGTACTCTGCTCTGGTGAGACCCCACCTGGAGTGCTGCGTCCAGCTGTGGAGCCCTCAACATCAGAAGGATATAGACCACTTGGAGCGAGTCCAGAGGAGCCCACAAAGATGCTCAGAGGGCTGGAGCGCCTCTGCTATGGGGACAGGCTGAGAGAGTTGGGCTTGTTCAGCCTGGAGAAGAGAAGGCTCCGGGGCGACCTTATTACAGCCTTCCAGTACCTGAAGGGGCCTACAAGGAGCTGGGGGGGACTTTTTACAAGGGCCTGCAGTGACAGGACAAGGGGTAACAGGTTTAAATTGAAAGTGGGGAGGTTTAGATTAGATATCAGGAAGAAGCTCTCCACGGAGAGGGTGAGTTTCTTACCAAAGTGCTGTGACTATCCCCTTCACAGAAGTGGCTTAGCTTGCTGTATCCAGCACGCTAGGGAAAAGATTACTGAGATACACAGCTTTTGTATCTCAGGTCTACAGATTCATAATCAGAAGTGTTAGAAATTACTTTGAAAATTGTAATATGAGGATGTAACTGGACCTATATGGGACAACAGTTATGCATCTATTATGTTGACTGAAATCTCTGCTTCCCTCAGCCTTTTTGAACATCCCCATGATCATTCCTTAGGTGCGAAATTATTTCAATAATTTCCCCCATAGTAACAATAAGTGACAGCTCTCTGTGTACTTCAGTACTGCAGCACTCTTATGCCATTCAGTTCTAAGAAATGTAAGCAGCCTTTATGTACATAAAAAAAAAAAATTCAATTAAACATTGTGTCCCATTTTTCAGCACAAGTATTACCTTCTAGCAATAAGGAATAAATTGCTTTATAGCTAGGAAAATACCCAAGGTAATTCAAGTCATTCATACTGTTGTGATCCTTGTCCCTATGATACAAAATGTACTGGCTCTGCAGTTATTCTATAGTGCTGATAAAAGATAAAAAATTTCCCTTTACAATATTTCTAATATTTATGAAGACACATCTTGGGTTTACTCAAGCCTTTTTTTCTAATCTAACAAAGAGTCCATTGTGAATTCGGGTGTGAGAGGTGCCAGTTTAAGTCATGTGAATTAATGTATGGGTCATCTTAGTGAGAGTCAGAAAAATCTCGTTTCCTACATGTGTAGGGACCACAAGACAGTTGCAAATGAAATTCATCTAAGTATATTTTGATAGACTGTAATCCACACCCAAATTCCATTGCTGCAGTAGGAGGGTAAAAAATAATGTGATCATCCCCAATCATTTTAAGAAGAGCTTTAAGAGAAATACTATAGTAACAACTGAAATTTGAAGCATTTACTTTGTTGTGGTTGTTAGCTTAGCTACTAAAACCAATTATTAAGGCTTACGAATAAAAATTGTTAGATGTTTCTGCAAATTTATCTGGACCACTATGAAGTTTCATGTTTCTCCTTAAAGCTCCTTTTTTGTCATATCAATCCAATCTCTATTTCCTTCTGAATTAGCTTCCCAAATTTCTGAATACTTCCTTTGATATTCTGAAGTTTTGGTTGTATCTGAAAGGTCTGCCGTCTCCTGCAACTTGTCACACTGAAGTGACAAGTTGATAGCAACAGAATGACCAACTTTCTGTCATAGTTTCTTACTGAAGATGAAGTCAAACTGCACTTCAGGAAAAGGACGGTCACTCAGTCACTGTCTGAAGACAAGTTAGGAGACAGGAGAATTTGGAGATGCCTTGATTGTAAAAGGTACAACCAAGGCTAAATAATGTGGATGTAAAAATGAATAGAGAAGCTCTTGCATATGACATGCAAAAAAAACATAAAAAGAAATATTGAGGCTGTGATACATGCAGAGGTGTAACAAGAAAGTCAGGCATGTCAGAGAGGGAAAACTGAATAAGGAGAAATCTCCAAGTAGGTCTTCATGGAGAATGGGATAGATGGTATTAGAGGAGATGTTTGACCGTCTGTTCCACATACTTCAGATGCAGAGAAATGGTACCACTTCTCTCCATTCAACTAGTAGCGTGGTTGCACTGCACACTTACTTATGTAATTGTATATATGTATTCAATTATACTATACTTGAATCTAAATATCTGAAGCTATAGTAATAACAAAAAGTTCTTGGTTGCAGGAACCTTTGAATTGGCAATGCATAGCTTTGCAATACTAAGAAAGTTAAGACAGTCAAAAAAATAAAGAAGTCCAGTAAAAAGGTTTTTTCATGTCATCATTTCATGTAAATGTCTTGACAGATTTATGAAGGTCTGATTCTTGACACCTGAATATTTCAAAGAGCAATAGTGTAAACATGAAGACCAGATGCTGAGTAGCTGTATCGTAGACCAAGTATTGCACAGCTGCATGACAACCTTTCACAATTTCAAGCTTAGCTAACATCACTCCTGCATCTCTTTCTCTCAGCTGGAAATCCAGTTTTGAAAAAATCCTACGGATGGAAAAAAAACCAGAATCATGGCACCATAGTTTCATTGGCCTATGAATTATGGTATGTAATGGTAACTCTGCAATCCCAATGTGAGTGCTGTTTATTACTGTGTGAAGATTACTTCTAATAGCTACACATTCAGTAAATACACAGAAAGAGACCACAGGATCTCTGTCCAGTTCAGGCTGAAAGCAGCATCTATTGACTTCAGTGGAATTTGTCCCATCTACTTAACTCCATGTTGAGTAGCTGCATCAGAGCATAAAGCATAATATTATTCAAATACCTCATCATGAAAAAAAAAGCCCAAACCATTAGTGAACTAACTGATAAAGGAATATCCATTGTAGCTATATATCACATCAGGATTACCCAAAATAAAACAGATTACCTTTGATGGTCCTGATTAGTGCAAAAAGTAATAAGAGGATCCTCTCAATGATAAAAAAAGACTGATTAAAATGGGGATATTTGAAGAAGAATTGTTATACACCCTAAAGAAATTTAAACAATTTTTGTAATGGTTATAGCACATCAGTGATATTTTCCTGATTTGGAAAAATGATTGTAACTCACTGGAAAGGTTTATTATGGAGCTGAATAATTTATACCTCACCATTATGTTTGATGGAAAGCAGAGTCAGAATATTGTTAACTATCTTGATATAAGTCAGGCACTGATTTGATCCCAGTGACAGCAAAGCATATTTTGGTTTTATGTGGATGAGATGGAAATAGTCGCTGAAAAAAATCCTTAATTTTTTTTAACAAAAGCCTTCAAAGTAAGAGAAAAATGTATTTAATAGTTACATTAACACCAGATATGACCATACTCATCAAAGAAGAGGTTCTTTGTCCATAACATCCCTGTCAAATCTCCTCTGCCCTAGCATTATGGCCATAGAAATGTAAAATAATATGACTAATAGAAGCAGGCTTTTTGGCACCACAAGGATTTTGTAACCTCATTTCACGAAGTTTGTAGCAGTTTTCAGGGAACCAGGGCAACCCAAAACCGAAGAGAGGTACTCTGGAAGCGATGTATTTAGCACAGCTAGGTCTACTGGCCCTGTACCACCAGGGAAACCAGTGGAAACTTCTAATGAGTGGTGTGTCTCAAGAGTCTGTACTAACACTAATACTATTTAATATCTTAATTGGTGGCATAGACAGTAGTAGGCTTTGAGTGCACTTTCAGAAAAACTGCAGATGACATCAGGCTGAGTGGTGCAGTTGATATGCTGGAGGGAAGGGATGCCATCCAGAGGGACCTGGACAGGCTTGAAAAGTAAGCCTTTGTGAAACTCATGAAGTTCAACAAGTCCACGTGCAAAGTCCTGCAGATGGATCAGGGCAATCCCTAATATCAATAGGCTGGGGGATGAATGGATTGAGAGCATCCTTGCAGAGAAAAACTTACGAAAACTGATAGGTGAAAAATTGTACATGAGTCAGCAATGTGCTTGAAGCCCAGAAGGCCAATCATATCCTGGGCTGCATAAACAGAAGTGTGAGCAGCAGGTCGATTGAAGTGATTCTCCTTCTCTACTCCATTCTTGTGAGACCCCACCTGGAATACTGCATCCAGCTCTGGGATCCCCAGTACAAGAAAGACATGGACCTGTTGGAGCAAGTCCAGAGAAGGGCCACAAAAAATATGAGAGGGATAGAACACCTCTCCTCTGAAGACAGGCTGGTTGGGGTTGTTCATCTTAGACAAGAAAACACTCCAGGAAGACCTTATTGCAGTCTTTCAATATTTAAAGGGGATTTAAAAGAAAGATGGAGAGAGACTTTTTACCAAGGTCTGTAGTGACAGGACAAGGGCCAAGGGTTTTAAACAGGAATAGTCTAGGTTTAGATTGGACATAAGGAAGACGTTTTTTATTATGAAAGTGGTGAGGCACTGGAACAGGTTTCCCAGAGAAGCTGCGGATGCCCCATCCCTGAAGTGTTCAAGGCCAGGCTGGATGAGGCTTTGAGCAACCTGGTCTAGTGGAAGGTGTCCCTGCCCATGGCACAAGGATTGGACTAGATGATCTTTAAATGTTCTTACCAACCCAAACCATTCTGTCATTTTATGATTGTATGATCCCTTTGGCTGAACAGCCCCCCATGAAGTCTTTGATAGAAAGTTTCTATCTTTATGTCTCATTCCCAAGAAAGTCATTATCAGAATGAGGCCCCCTGGGGGTACCACTCACACTGGGGATCCCAATTTGAACATGCTTGGGCCATTGTGGGGGCAAATCTGCCACATTATTCAATGACCAATAGACAAGATCATCTAATGCATAAAGGGATTTGCTGACAGAAGCTGGCTCGCTAGTAATTTTCTCCTTTATTATCATCTGTTAATAGGGTTTAGAATATATATATTGGCATATTTCATGCCTAAATACTGAATCAAAATATATTATCTGAAAGGCCTGTAGTTGCTTTTAAAAGGAATAAAGAATACTAAAGATCTCTTGGTACATGGTAATGATGCTAAATATATCAATAAAAGTAATTTCCTAAGTAGTCCTCTGCTAAAGTGCTTTCTTCTCCTAACCACAAGCAGTTTGTAATATGACATTTAGAAAAAATTCACTTATCCACTCTCTGGTTGGAATCCTTTGATAAAACAAAGATATCCCATCTTAGTGACTGTTACACATTTAAGTGTCCCTGTGTTACGGTTTATGCAGTAGAGAAAGCCATACCTACAAAAATCTGTGTTTCTGAGCAAGAAAAGTCACCTGGGAGGAATGACACATCTCCTCCTGAAACAAAATACTTGCCTGAAAGGTAAATCTGACTTACACAGATAGGTACACAGTGCTTACCATAGCTTGGTAGCAGACACATGGGTAACAGCTGCAGTGCTGCACGAAGAAGCCTCCAGAAATGTCCTCAAGCTAAAAAATTTTAGCTCCTCTCCACATTGGCTCTCTGTAGAGGGATCTTTGGTGTTGACTGTGAGCAACATGGAAGCTATTCAGAGGAGGAAAATCTGAGCATATCCATTGCTTGGGGTCTAGCACAGGGTGCACTTACTTGGACAGGATTTGCACCTCTGTCAGTCAATCCATTTGTCCTCGCAGAGAGCTCTCATAGCAGCTTGTATGGTGCCATTTGCTGGATTTCTGACCAAAAAAAATGCTAATGACACACTAATCTTACAACTATTGCTGAACAGTGTCCACAACTGTCAAAGCCTTCTCTGTTTCTCTGCCAGCCAGTGAATAGATTGGGTGTTCATAAGGTTGGGAGGGGACACAACCAGACAGATAATCCAAACTAACAAAAGGGATATTCTGTGCCATACAATGTCATGCTCAGCAATAAAAAGAGAGAGGAAGGGGATTTAGGTACGTTAACCTTCTTTTGCTTGGGAACGTGCTGGGCAGCAGTCTGCTACTTGGAAGGTGGAGAGTAATTACCTTTGTATTACTTGTTTCATTTTGTTTTGTTTTCTCTCTTTCTTCTTCCACTTCTTAATTTATTGAATTTTATTTGTGTTGACTTTCTTTTTTTTAGGTTGACTCATGAGTTTTAGCCTTCCTTTTCTCTTCCCTTTTTCCACTGGTACGTGGGTGAAATGAGTGATGTGTGGTGCTTAACCTTCTATCAGGGTTAACCCACAACATCATGGCATAACCTAAAATGTTATTCTTATACCCAGTCTCCTGCCAGGCTGTCAGTGGTCTTCAGGTTTGCATTCTTCATACTTAACACCAGGAGGAACATCAAGAAATCTAATGATATTGCTGGGTAAAATAGTTGGCAAAGTCACCAGTTGTGTGCTTGAGGCCAGACTCTGAAAACTAGCCACACTGTTTCTTGTCCAAATTAATCTTTGTTTACTGGCATTTACCTTTAACTACAGTGCTGAACATGTTCTAAATCACTGCACAACAGAAGGGTGCACATTAGAGGACAGAATGTGTTGTGGCCAGGTTCTTTTGGGTTGCACTCAATTAGGGCTCCAAGGGAGCACACACTGGATTCTGTTGCAGTGTATATTGTCCTCAGTCTGGTTTTGTTCCATTCCTGCAAGCCTTTTTCCCCCCTCTCTCTCTGCATTTTCCAGACAGAGTGACACTTACAACTGCCTTTCAGCAAACGAAAAACTGGATGGGAAAAGAATGCAGATGTGGTTGCAGAAGCTGCAGTATAAGCCATCAAAACCCTTTGATCTTAAGGGATGTGAACAGTGGTGACAAAGCTGCAGAGGCTATCTGAGTATTTGGCAAAGGCCACGAGAAGTTACTGACTATAATCAAAATTTCCCTTTTGGTATGTTCCGTCCCAACAGTTCTGCAGTTCGTTTCTGTCTTTTTTATTGGAAATTATATTTTCTTGTTATTTAATGAGAGGCTTCTGAAATTATTATTCATCTGTAATTTATTAAAAATGTCAGAAATTCATTTCTTCCACAGATATGACCAAAGGCCAGATTCTGCAATGAAGTGTATAACCTGTGAAAGTTTATTGAGGTCTCTAGAGTTGTTTGGGCTGTAGATTACTGAATCATGTGGCACAGAAACTGTATAATGGAATAGAAAATGAGACATAGGTTTCACACATCTCTGACCAATACCATAAAATCTCACACTCATTTTGCTGCATAACATCTGAGCATCCTGGACTTTGGATCTACTGAATCACATCTAGGTTAATGTGAATCTGGGCCTTATAGCAGGGGAGGGGTTTTGTTTGCAAATCCCAAGCGTGGATAGGTGATTCCCAAATACCCTAGTCTCTTGAGACAGGCCAGTTTGCAGCATTTCCCCTTTTAGCTGACCTGGTGCCACTCTGTCCCAGCACAAGGACTTATGCAGCACCAGCTCAGAGTAACTGTAATTCTGGATCCTATCAGAAGAGGATAAGATCCTACAGTAATCCTAATTATCCCTGTGCCTTGCATAAGGCATCTGGGTTCCTCGCACAGTAATCTGGGCTGCACTTTGAGGCCAGATTTTGAGAAATAATGCATTGCAACATCTAGCCGCGTAGTGTCAATCCCTCAGCCAGAAAGCAACAGTGGTTAATATCAGTTCAAGCGTAATCAGACGCCTTGTTTGGTTCCTTTCTCCTCTTAAAATGCATTTTTAATATAATGAATCTTCTCATTCAGCAGAGTAAGTAGGGAATGTTCCAATATATAAATTTTTGAGAGACCCAAACTGCTGCTATTGGCAAATGTTGAAAGCCAATAGAAAATATCCTTGGGCATCTCTAATAAAAGAAGCACTTTTTTGTATGTTGAGAGGATTCAGAGTTTATTTATGTGTTGACACCCTGAGTGGAAATGGAGAGCATACAACAAAGTGGGCTTGACAGAGGCCTTTGCCTACAAAGAAAACATGACTGTTCCTTAAACAGACTGCGCCTTGTTAGCTATTTTACTATTTTTCTTTACAATGCCAGTGGAGTAGTTCTCTCCAATACGTATTTTTCACTTCATCCATTTGGCATGTTATATGGTTTCTGAGGATGGCTAATATGTGGTTGATTAATTAAAGAGTTACCCCAGAAGAGAACCTTGTTTGATATAACCTGGTGACGGACTGCTTGAAGGAAAGAAATGTATGGCTTGGGTATAAAAATTACCAACTGGAAAGTTTTATGTAATTGACTTGACAGAATTATATAAAGCTAATCCCTCAAGCAAAAGTTACTTTTCTTGCTGTTCCCCAATCATCTCTCTTTCTCTTTCTGAAAAGTGTTTTTCCTATTTTTTATTCTTTTTTACTGTTGCACCCACAGGCTGCACCTAGATTGAGGGCTGCTGCATTAACAAGGGGAAAACAAATCCTAGAATGTACAAATCAGACAGGCTACCTTGATGAACAAGAGCATTGAAATTTCAGGTGAATATTTCTCATCCGAAATGAAACAGAGAAGGGCAGACAAAAATATTTTCATTTATATCCCTTTTTCACGATTTTCTTTTATTTTGTCTTTCTATTATTCTCTTTATTTCCCTTAAATTTACTCCCTTCCAGTCATTAATCAGAAACAGTTTTGAAGCTTGAGATAAGTGCCATATTCAGCTAGCCCTTCATACAAATCCATTTCCACCAAAATATTTAGATTATTTTCTTTACGTCCTGAAAATGTTAATGGAAAAATCAAATAAAAGTTTGTAACCTCCTTGTTAAGATTTGTCCCATAGTGTTTATATTACTAACTGTTGGCATGACACACTTATTCTTCCCTTCTTTCCTCCTCATGAGTGTTGGAAAGGAATGTAATATTTCAGAGTTGACCTCCGGTCCATCTTTTTAGACATATTATATATGAGACTATTATTGCAATGTCTTAGAATCTCATAATATTTAATAAATTCAAGCTCATAACTCCCCAGTGATTTAGCCTAGTAATTGTTCATAGCATTCCACATTTTCCCATATTAAGTCATCCCAAATTCTGTTAAGAGATTCCAATTAAAATTTTCTTGAAAGAATTGATAAACAAAATGTTCCTTCTTTCTGAGTATTAATAATAACAAGGAATACTGTTCTGGGGACATACTGATATAAGAGAAAGCTCCATATGCTAAGAGGTAAAGTCTCCATTAAGTCCATAGTTTTATGTGGTTACTCCTCTTCATGCACTGGATAGTTTCATTATCTTAGGAAAAACTTCTGACAATAGTGATCATTGGAACAGTGTCTTTCAGGTAGATTTTTGAGTCTGATGGTTAAATATGTTTGAGGGCAAGGAATTAAAAAAAAAAATGATGGGCATTTTAAGAATGGCCAGTAAGAGATATGGCTAGA